>NC_079135.1:67367779-67670809 GCF_945859705.1 Episyrphus balteatus
GCACATTTGTGTTATATTTATTATAGCTATTTTTAAAGTTAGGCCAGTTTTGAAGCTTTGGTTGTAAAAAATGCCGTAACTTCAAAAATTTCCAATCTTAAAAGAAAATAAATCAATCTTCAAATAAGAGCATTTTTAAAAGCAGGGCCTTTTTGAAGTAAGTGCTTTATTGAAACTAGAACATTCTCGAGGATAGAGCGTTTTTATTTTTGGGCAGGGCCCTCACCCCACTACCCCAGCACCACAATAAAAGAACAAAATGTAAAAGAAAGTAGGAATTAATAGTTCAGATGATGTTTTTAGTTATCAAACATGTGTTTTTTTTTATTATTTAATAAATATAGAGATAAGTGCCTATGAGCACTTAAGCGGGTTCTTGTAAGTACCTACCTTACCCGTTATAGCGCCTATCAAAACGGGGCATTTAAGGTGAGGTACTTATCCGGGTTTTACTGTATTATTATTTGCAAATTCTGATTCAGAATGGCTTAAAGGAGATAAAAAATCTATGATGTTAGCCGATATTCAGACTATTTATAAATTGATTCACATCTAACAATCTCGGCATACATTTCTGGTGTCAAAAGCAGACATTTATATTTTTTGTACTCTTCTCTAATAACAAAATATTTTGATTTATAATGGGATGTCTACCAACATAAAATCCTGCATGAATAAATAAATAATGACTCCAACAATTTCTTCACGTTTAGTGTAACAACAATGGGCATTTGACAATCTCATTTACTATAAGATTGCACTCCACGTGACCGTTTCTCTTTCTATGTACAATAACCTTTTCTAGAACAAAATGATGCTGGAGTGTGAGTTAACGAGTAATTCTGAAAGTGTTATTTGGTACAATTCTGGAGCTGAAAAGAATTTCCTTATTCCAATTGGTTACAGAGTAGAAACAAGTTAACTCTGCGCCTAACGCAAAACTTGAAAGAATGCAAAACTTGTTATGTAATTCTTTTCCAAAAACCGACAAACTCGCGAGTTTTCTTTAAGAAAATTTTATAACCAATAATTTTCTGAGTAATACCTCAATTAACCTCACATAATTATACAAGTCTTTTTAAAATTACACGCGCCTTAAAGGAATGGACCTAATTACACTCATGTCCTGTTGTGTATAGTTTTGTTATTGTTTTATGCTGGTTTGTTTTTTGGTTTTTGTTACTCCTTTGGAGGGCTCAAGTTCCAGAATATGTCCTTAAAGTTTATATGCTATTGTGTTAAAATGGTTTTAGTGCAACGTAATGTGGAAACTTTATTGCGGTGTTAATGTGCTCCAGCTATAATATGGCATAGCTATTGAAGGAATCTTGAAGATGTGAAGCCAACGTTATTAGATGCGAATTGCTATGTGTATGGTATTATAATGGCCATTTAAGTAGCAGTGCTATTTGCAGATTGTGTATATAGACTTAGCTTCCAAGCTCTTAGGTTAATCGTTTGGAAAATTATATTAACTTGTGTGTGAAGTTGTTAAATGCTTGAATAGCGAAAAATAAACTCTAAGGCGTCCTTACAACTGTTAATTTGACTGCTCTTTTGGTTTGTTGACCTAAATAATGTGAGATTTTAATATAATGCAGACAAAAAAATTTTTTTTTGGAGTATAAGCTTGTTTTTCATGTGTTCTTTGATTTCCCTTTAGGATAAATCGTCACCCGAAAACTACAAGCTTACTTACATGAAGAACATACATTTGAGACATAACTGAAACTAAATCTTGTTTGATTTTCAACAAAATTAAAGTATTTTTTATTACCTAAATCGTAAAAGGGAGAAATATGCTTTTTAAACTTTGGCAAACATATAGTAAAAATTGTAAGAGATTCAACTAGTATTAAAAACAAAATATATACCTAGCATTGAATTTTTTTTTTCAATGCCGAAAATTTTTTATTTTTATTTTTATTTTTTTCATTTTTTTTTTCAATGCAAATATTTGTCAGTTGCAATACCTAACATTTTTTTTTCAATGAAAAATATGATTAGTTGCAATAAATATATTTTTTTAAAGCAAATGTTTTTCAGTTGCAATACATTTTTTTTAATGTAAATTTTTGTTGATGCAGTAATTTTTTTTTATTTGTAATGAAAAAAAAAAAAAGATTTTGTACAACCCTGAATAGCTATGATGGATGTATTCAGAACTGGAAATGTGCGAAGAAAATATATTGCTCTAAAATAAAAATAAATTACGGATGCTTAAAAAGGGGAGCATTGCGTCCCCCTTTCCCATTTTCAGTTATTTGGGACAAATAAGTTCTTGAGATGTAAGTGAGGGATATTTAGCTTACAGAGAAATTTTTTTTCTAAACTTAAAAATTTTTTGATCTTCAAAAATTAAGAATTGTTATTAAAAATAAAATGTAAAAGTATTCGTTTGTTGTTGTTTAGAGCATAAAATATTTACTCAGTAAAATAGTAAGTACTAATAAAACACGGCTATAAAATGAATCTTAATTTTTTTTTTCAATATTTTTACTTTTTTAAAATGTTACCGATGTAAAAAACAAAATCCCACCAAAATTGGTTCTTTATTTTAATTTAGCACTCTATTGAAATCTGAAAATTTTTCATTTTGTTTCCATTGTAAGATTCTAGCCATGAAGAAAACATTTAAATTTTTAAAAAATGACATTTGCACATGGACCACAATATCTTTATTAAAGAAACACATACAAGAAAATTGATTTTAAAAAATTTAAGTTTTTATTCGACAATAACATTTTCCATACAAAATGTAAAGATAAAATAAATAAATAAAAGAGATATGACGAAAATAAGAAAATCACTCTTTGACTTGCTTCAAAAAAACCACCCCAAATCTTAAACCGAAGGTTTAATCGAAAAAACTTCTTTAACATATTCTGTAGGAAATTCAATTATCTTTAAGATTGCTATACAATTTTTTCTGCTAGGTCCAATAATACGCGAGTTATGTGAAAAAGTAAAATAAATAAATTTTCAGAAAAACTGCATTTTCGGGAGCGTCTGCCGGGGGTTTGGCCGCACTTAAAATGTCTGCCATGGGTATTTTTGTCATCAAGGAGTCCACCGCTACAGGATGCGACTAATTTCAAGTGGTTACCCTAAATGAATCAATTTTCAGAAAAACTGCATTTTCAAAACCGTCTGCCGAGAGTTTGGCCGCACTCAAAACGTCTGCCATGGGTATTTTTTTATCAGGGAGTCCACCGCTACAGGATGCGATTAATTTTAGGTGGTTACCCCAAAGTCTAAAAACGCCAAAAAAAAAACGCATTTTCGGGACAGTCTGCCGGGGGTTTGGCCGCACTTAAAATGTCTGCCATTGGTATATTTGTTATCAGTGAGTATGTGGCGTTGGTTATCAATAAATTTTAAGTGGTTACCCTCACTAAATCGATTTTCAGAAAAATGGTACTTTTGATGCGCTTTTTCTCGACAACGCCCCAAATAAATGCAGGCAGACTAAGGTATTCGTCATCACCATGACCCACGCTACCTCTGACATTCATATAAATCGGTTATCTCTCACGCAAGAAATCTGCTCTTAGACTATATAAGAATATTTTAAATTTCTTTTTGAGTGATAAGAATTTAAAATATTTAAGCAATTTTGGTTAAAATTTTGTTTTTATTTAAGAGCAGCACTCTGAAATTTTTTTTTGATTTTTCACTGGTTTATTACATTAATTTATACGAAATTTCATAAAAAATGAGAACAGAGAAAACAAAATTCATTTTTAAAATTGCCGTAAGCATAAGGTAGACTCAGGCCCATTTGCTCATACGATACTTAAGTATTTAAGTATAACATAAAACCCTATGTTTCACATATCGGTTTGCACGAAACTCAAACTTCGTCCTAAATCTCAGTAAGTTCAACATAACTTAGAGGGAAGAAATAGTTGAACATAAGCTGTTATGTTCTACCTAAGCACTTTTATTTTATGAAAAAAGCAAGAATTTCGCTTAGAAAAAACTTAGAATAAACTAAGTAAAACATAAGAGTTATGTTCGACCTAGCTAAGATTAGAATTTATGACTAGTATGAGCAAATGGGCCTCAAAGACAAAATTAAAAATTAGTTTCACACCCCGATACTTGTATTATTTAAAATTTTAAGATTGCAGCTTCTTAAAATCTGAGGATTTCTGTTAAGTCAAAATACGCCATAAATAAATAATTTAAAATGAAAATAAGATTGTTTGAAATTTGTTTTTAGGTAAGTTTTGCGTTATTATGTAAAAATTATAAAAGAATAACTCTAAACTGCCATTGTCTAGCTATTGGAAAAATGGGTCGATCCCCGCAAATTTGCCATTTTTATTGTCTACGTATCACAGATTGAACCTGCTTATTCTTTGGCTTTATGACAAGCTCATTTAAAAGATGAGTTACTCCTATAAATCTGCCATTTTCGGAAACGTCTGGTAGGGGTACTGCAGCGAAAAAACGTCTGAGACCGAACTTTTTGAAATCAAGGTATCGCCCTCTATCGGATCTATATGAATTAAAGTGGTTATATACTCTACACAAAAATCGGAAAAATGCATTTTTCAACTCCCCATAAACCATAGAATGCCGTGATATAAACCTGCTAGACATTCGAAAAATAAAAAGATTTTGTATGTGTTGATTATTTTTTGATTGGAATTCACAAAATACGGAAAGACTGGAGTGTTTAAAGCAGCGGCTTTAAGCTTGTTTCTTGTTTTTTTTTTTGCAATAGCAAAACACACAAACTTTTCTTTAACAGATACCGTTAATTTTACTTGAAATACAAATTTCAATTTCTTCTATCATATCCCTAATTACCAAGTTTGAAATAAATCATTTCAACTGTAGCTAAAAATAGAGTAGGTATTGTTAAATATTTGTAAATTTTCTAAATGGTTATAAATTTTAAGTACCCAGACTCGACGCAATTATATGTTCTTTGAGTAGGCCATAATTAAATTTCAACGTTAAAGCTAAAAAGTACATACATTTGTACGTACCTATTGAATTTGTTATCAGCAAACATATGTGCAGTAAAAGTTATAAGCAACTTCGTATGTTTTACTTGTCCTTCTCTTCCTTTGATCCTGGTCAATGTGTGTCTTGTCTAACTACGCTACAAAACTTTTGTTCTATTGACAGTTCTTTAACATTTGAACAAATACCTTTTAATTCAAGAATTTATAATTTATATTTGTTTTCACTTTTCGCATTTATGTATGTATATATTCTCAAGTTCTTAAAACCGTCTGGAGGTTTCAGCATTGTCTGGTCTAGCTGTTTCTCATTATGCTAAAACTACGTGCTTATAATGTTTGTATATTTATATATACCTACCTATAATATATCCTAATGACCCCATAAACCCACGGGAAAGTAACCACAAATTGTATGTAAATAAATCTCTTGCAGAATAGAATATAAAATCTCATAGCACTTTGAGTCCTTTGTGTGTCTTCATCTTTCATTATTGTTGTTGTTTCTTTTAGGTTTAATGAATATACGTATAAATATAAATCCTTCAAGGACTTATTTTGGAAAAGGTCGTTTGAGTTTTAACCAGAATTTTATAAGTATAAGTGTTTTGGGAATAATTTTTCAAGACTCAAAGTCTCTTTGCGGTTGAAGAATGTTGTAAATTTTAAGTACCAGTTTATCTATGGAATAGCACCATTAAAAGTTTTAACTTACAAAAGCCTACTTGAAATTTTTGATAAATAATGCTAGGCTAACAAGACTGATAAAAACCCATTGTCGGTGTCATATTTTCAAAATTTATTGCAAGAATTGCAATGAGTCAGTCTCGTAAATCTAGCGTAAGATAAAGCTTCTTTTAGCGTATCAAGTTAAATCCTCTCTGTGTGAAGGGTTCTATTGGTTGATCATTTTTGTCATATAAGAAGCTAACTTAGACGAATTAGACCTATTATATTACTAATATATTATTATAGTGCGTTCGATTCATAAACAAAAATGAGAAGACACATTCAACAAGTTTTCGGGAAAAAAAATCAAGGACTGAATAATTTATTAAGTTTAATGCGCTTGTGCACTGAGAGAATATTAAATATTATTGAATTCGCCAACATGGGGAACATTTTTAGAACTCCGAAAACCTCTTTCTATATCATTCTCTTTATAAATAAGTAGTAATGTTAGGCACAGAGAGCCAGAGAGTGAGAGAAAGATACACACACATCTTTAAACAGTTTGAATTTTGTATTCTCAGTAAGGCAGGAAAACATTAGGTCTTACATGGAGATTTGAGAGTCGTTGAACTCAATACTGGGTCAACTTATAAAGAGGTAACCGACTGCATGGCTAATGTCCTTTTTGATTATTGTGTTAAGTGAGCTGTGTACATATTTCAAATGATAAAGTTTGTTTACTTCTTTGTGTTTACGTATGTATACTTTAAGGTTTTCTTGTTAAAGTATCATGGCTGTAAAGACATATTTATTTAAAACAATGGAAAATGTTTTATTTTCAAGACTTAGATTTGTATAAGAAAATGTGAATCTTTTGGTTTTGGCAAATCAAAAATAACAACATTAGGTTTTTTCATTGAAAAACAATTTTCATCAATCATTAATATTGTTCAAAAAAGTACGTATACGCCACAGTGACCGAAAAAGTAAAACATGCTAACTTTATTTTACATAACAAAATGGCTGAAATTGGTACAGTTTTAATTGATTCATCTGATAGGTAGGTAAGTAAATAAAATTAAGTTTGACCATTATGTCGTACCAAACCTTATATCCAAACAAAATAAAACGATTCCTCAATGAATTAGTATAAAATGAAACAATCGAATCGACATTCAAATTGAATAGTTCTATACTGCCCGTAATTTCGTAAAAAACACAAAATTTTCGAATTTGATTTTTTTTGCATACGGTAAACGCTCTTTAAATTAAAATTTCGAAACAAAATTTCACAAACGTCAGAAAAGTAAAAAAAACTTCATTCTTGATTAAGCTTTGACAACAAAACTGGCAGATAGACTGGAAAATGGAACGATTTGTGGAAAACCCATGATTTGTTAATCAAGGTGACAAAACTTTGATTTTCGAGGATTCTTAACCCTTTCGGACTTAGCGATACTCTCATGTAACATTTTCTTAAAAATTCGTAAAAAATATTAAATTAAACAATTTTTTAGGTTACGATGGCTTAATTGAAAGATAATAATGCCTAGTTACTGGATTATTACAAAAAGTTAGTCAAATATCATACCTTTAATTTTTTTTTTTATCGAGAAAGGGACTGAAATTCACCTTTTTTTTGCAAAAAAAAATTTTTTTATTACATGGTCATAATTTTGAAAAAAGGATATACAAAATGTTAATGCACAAAGTGTTTTGTTTTTTTGCTTAGAAGAAGTAGCATACATTATAGTTTCATAAAAAGTTATTTTCTCAGTTCACCGACTTTTTTTGGTGGTCAAAGGCAGTGAATGTTACTTACATGTAACATGAGAAAAACACATTAGTTTTGCTATTTATTATTTTGAAAAATAACTATTTGCTATTCATATTTCTTAGTTGTGATGTTTTTGACCCGATAATACCGAAAAAAACATTTTTTAATATTGATTTTCATAGCTTGGGTTCGAAAGGGTTAATTATGAATTAAGGGAAACCGTGATAAGAAAATTGTATATTTAACTCACTCTGAACAAACTGGCCTTTCATGTTTCCCTCATTAACTCAGAATTATGAAAAATGTAATTAGGGGAGATTATGGGCAATATAGCAGCGCTGTGTTTAAGATTTAAGGTTTGTTACAACAAGATGGTCAAACATAATTTTTTTACTAACTGATTAGGTGAGTCAATTAAAATTCTGCCAATTTCAGCCATTTTTGATAACTAACTTTGTTTTTTTATTTTATTTTCGGTCACTGTGGCGTATACGTACTTTTTTTAAATTAATAGTTGATGTTAATTGTTCTAATCTTGGACAAATAAAACAGACGAGAGATATTTGTTGATCATTTGGAATGCTGATTCCAGACATTTTTTTCATGGAACGTGTTCTGGGTGTATGTCTTAATAGGATAGGATGTAACGATCAGTCCACATCGTGAAAAAGAGGTTTGTATCGTTTTTATTCAAAAGATCTAGTTTCGCAAGGTGGGGGCAAAAATGACATTTTTCAAATACATAAATATATTCATAAAGTTAATATCTCATCCCAAGAAAAAGATACACTCGAAAACATTGCATGAAAAAATTTTGTCATGGCCGCATATTTTGACATTTTTTACCAAGTTTAGTATTCTAAAACTGAACTTCTAAATTTGGTATAACCATAGCTTTCCAAGTGCTGTGCGCAAACTTATTTGTGTGTAATTTAACAGTTACAGCTACCTGGAAAGTAGAATCAAATTTAAGTAATACTCATCAATGGTAGAGAAAGAAGAGTTTTATCTCTATCTTTACATTTTCAGGAATTGAAAAAAATCGTATAATGCTCTGCACAAATTAGCGTACGGAAATTAAATGTTTTTTTTTTTTCAATCCTACAGCTAGCACCATGTTTAATGCCTAAATAAAATACTGACAAAAATATGATTTCGGCATTTTGTTTCTGAAGGTTGAAAAAAACTCCTTTGTAATTGTTCTGCTCCAGATTTAAATATATTGCACTTCAACTTTTTACCAAAGTTGCTCTCATGTACAAGGTTTTAAAAATATTAAAATTCGAACTTCATTGTGTCGTTATTACCTTTGTCTATAACATATCAAAAAGCGGCATTAATTTCAAATGATAGTTACAGAATCTTGAGAAAATCGAAAATCAATCTTACATGCATGATGTATCCTTGAAACAATATCTAATAAGAGCATGCTGCTGTAAGAATCTATTTGATATCCTTTTGCAGTTAAAATAAGTGTCTTTGAAAATTGTAGTATTTCTTACGTCATGTTTATTTTTTGTGAGAACCAATATCTTTGAAAGATAAAAACTCAAATTTGAGAGAGAGAGAATTATCCCAAGGCACTTCTTAGTTTGAAAGAGCGCTATGATAATGATTGCCTCATTTTCTTAGAATATATCTCACAGCTGATCGAATTACCCAAGGTTCAAAAAGCTTCTTCTGTTTCTCTACGGAGCTTGGTAGACAATATTTCGGCGTTGATTAGTTCGCTACTTTCTATAGGATCGCATGAGAATATTTGTAACGCAATAATAATTCATATTGCGATGTCGAAGGTTGACACAGATACACAATCGAAGTGGGATGAACAACTGGACTATAAGAAGTTGCCGGATTGGAAGGATTGTGCAAGCATACTCAATAAACGGTGCCAATATTTGGAAGCAAGAGATAGCAAGCAGATTCGTTTGGAACAATGCGTGAAGACATTCAACAAACATTCATCAACAAAGCCAACAATAGTAAATCCTCATCGCCCACAAACTTCGCTTACTGCAAACCAACGATCCTGTATCTTATGTCGAGACCTTAACCATTCAATTACAAATTGTAAAAAATTTCTTGAGCTTTCGGTTATGGATAGATTTTGGAAAACCAAAAAACTAGGCTTGTGTCTGAATTGTTTAGGGAAGGGTCATAGTGTATCTAGATGTCCGTCGTCTTATAAGTGCAAGACTTGCAAACAAGCACATCATAGCCTTTTGCATAGGACTCAACCTGCAGACACCAATTCTGGTATTGATACTCCCTCAGATACATCTGGTCAAAGCACATCGGCTGCAACTCATTCCGCAATGGAAAAAGAGCAAGTTCCTGAAGCACAAGTTATTTTAGCAACAGCATTAGTTCTTATCAAGGACTCATCGGAAGGCTTTCAACTCGGTAGGGTTCTACTAGATTCTGGCTCGCAAGTCAATTTTATTAATGAAAAGTTTGCCAATTCACTTGGTCTAAGGAAACATCGTAAGAATGTTGACATCGTCGGAATAGGAGTGACTGAAACAAAAATAAAATATCAAACTCAATCAACAATCCGTTCACGATATAGCAACTTTGAAATTTCTCTCGAGTTTCTAGTTGCACCTTCCATCACTGGGTATCAGCCTGAAGCATCTCTCAATGTAAGCAGTTGGAATCTACCTTCTAATTTAGAGCTTGCTGATGAGAATTTTAATCAACCGTCACAAATCGATTTATTGTTAGGGGCTGAAGCTTTCTTCGATTTATTAGAATCAGGTCAGATAAAACTCGGAGAGGGTCTTCCATCATTGCAACAAACTGCATTAGGATGGATTGTATCTGGAAGATACAAATCAAAATACAACACTTCAAAGAAAGCATCGTGCGCAGCCAATACACTTGAAGTTGGTCTTGATAAATATTTTGAAAAATTCTTTGAATTTGAAGAAATTCAAGGTCTACGGCCAATATGGTCTGAAGAGCAGAATGAATGCGAAAAGCATTTCATAGACACAATTAAGGTGCTTCCTACCGGTCGGCTTATGGTACAACTACCTTTCAAAAAACATCCTAGCTGTCTTGGAGGCTCTTACGATATTGCTTTTAGAAGATTTTTGTCGCTTGAGCGTAGGTTATCCAAAAATGCATCAATAAAAAGTCAATATTCTGATTTCTTAAAAGAATACGAACGTTTAGGTCACATGTCTCTGGTTCCCAATCTGAACCTTGATGAAGATCATTATTATCTTCCGCATCAATATGTATTAAGGCCTGATAGCGTATCAACAAAGTTACGTGTAGTCTTCGACGCATCTTGCCGCACATCATCACAAATTTCTTTAAATGGAATACTAATGGTGGGTCCTACTATACAGGATGAGCTTTTGGTTATTTTGCTACGTTTTAGACTTTATCGATACGCGCTAACTGCAGACATCGTTAAGATGTATAGGCAATTCCTTGTACATCCATCGGATAGGAAATTCCAATTCATCTTATGGAGAGAAAACGAACATACCCCAATACAAACTTACCAGCTCAATACCATAACATACGGCACATCATCTGCACCCTTTTTAGCAATTCGCTGTCTTCAGTATTTGGCTGAAATTAACGTCGAACGTTTTAGTCAAGGTGCTGCTGTTCTTAAGTCGGACTTTTACGTTGATGACATGCTAACTGGGGCAGACGACTTGGATACTCTTTGTCAAAAACGGAATGAAGTCGTTTCAATTTTGAGTACAGCTGGCTTAGAACTTTCGAAGTGGAACAGCAATCATGTCGCTTTAATTGAAGAAGCTACACCAAAGGACATCAAATTGACTGAATCCAATCTCACCAGTACGTTAGGTATTTCTTGGAACCCTCGTGCTGATGAATTCATTTTTTCATACAAACCTAATCGGGTCTATACAAAATACACAAAAAGATCTATTCTCTCGCTTTCGTCGTCTCTTTTTGATCCAATGGGCTTGCTTAGTCCAATAATTATCCGGGCTAAGATACTGCTACAACAGCTTTGGATAGAAAAATTCGATTGGGACGAAAATATTTCTCCAAATCTCGAGACAGAGTGGCGTCAATTCATGACAGATCTCAACTCAATTCAAAATCTTCCAATTCCTCGATACGTTTTTCTAGAAAACAATATCAGATTCCAGATACATGGGTTCGCAGACGCATCTATGAAAGGGTATGGCTGCTGCATTTATCTGCGGAGCATTGACAATAGTGGGTCCGTAGGAGTGAAACTTTTAGTCGCCAAATCCAGAGTTGCTCCTGCAAAGAAGAGAACACTTCCCCGCCTAGAGCTCTGCGCAGCACATCTCTTATCCAAACTTTGGGTAACAATACAAAGGGTCATCGTCAAGCACTACAATGAAACATACTTTTGGACTGATTCGTCAATAGTTCTGCACTGGATATCCACACATTCTTCGAAGCTAAATACTTTCGTTGGTAATAGAGTAGCTGAAATCCAGGACACAACAAAGGAGGTGGTCTGGAAACATGTTCCAACTTCTGACAATCCAGCAGATATAGTTTCTCGAGGATGTACAGCGGAAGAGCTTAAAAGTTCAATTTGGTTCAGGGGTCCAGATTTCTTGATCGAGGATGAAGAAAGGTGGCCATGTTCATTAGGAGCTTCTCCTCCTCCAGAAGATTTATTGCTAGAACACAGGAAAACTGTTTTAGTTTGTCAAAAAGACAAAAACTATTATCTCAATTTAATTGAAAAGGTTAGCTCGTACACCAAAGTTTTGAGAATCTTTGCTTACGTAAAAAGATATCTCAATTTACGATTACTGAGGATTCCATTCCCAGGTCGATACCTTACAGCTGGGGAGTTAGATTATTCGTTACTCACCATAGTTAATGTCATACAAATGGAGTATTTTGCGAAGGAGATCCAGGCAGTAAAATCAAACTCAAAACTTCAAGGATCGACAAAATGGTTATGTCCTTTTATCGAGGACAGAAATGGTCTTTTGTTGTTGAGAGTAGGTGGCAGATTGAAACATGCTGACATTCCAGAGGAAAACAAACATCCGATGTTGCTTCCAAAAGATTGCAATTTCAGCAAAGAACTTATTCGACATTTGCACTATTCTAACTACCATGCAGGTCCAAAGGCTCTTGTGGCGCTAACGAGACAAAGATTTTGGATCATCAATGTTCGACAGTTGGCACGCAGCGTTATTCGAAGGTGCACTCATTGTGCAAGATATCGACCGAAGTTATATGACCAAGTAATGGGAGATTTGCCTGCAGAAAGATTAACATCTTCACGTCCATTTTTATGCTGTGGGGTTGATTTCTGTGGTCCTATTTACACATACTACAAAATCAGGGGGAAGGTGCCTTATAAAACCTATGTGGCAGTTTTTGTCTGCTTCGCTTCGAAAGCGGTTCACTTAGAAGCTGTATCAGACCTTTCAGCAGACGCTTTTATATTAGCATTAAAAAGAATGATAGGTCGTAGAGGTATTCCCAAAGACATCCACTGTGACAACGCGACAAATTTTGTTGGCGCACAGTCAAAACTAAGCGAGTTGCGAGATATGTTGTTCAAAAAATCCAACCAAGAAAATCTCATTAATTATTGTACTAATTCCAATATAAATTTTCATTTTATACCCCCCAGGGCACCCAATTTTGGTGGAATTTGGGAAGCTGCAGTTAAAGTCGCTAAGGGTCATTTGTATCGCAGCCTTGGAAACGCCAAATTGTCATTCGAAGAGCTGTCAACTGCACTTGTCGAGATTGAGGCCATCATGAATTCGAGGCCTATTACTTCTATATCAACAGATCCAAACGACTTCGAAGCCCTAACACCAGCACATCTCCTGATCGGGTCCTCTCTCAAGGCGATTCCCGAACTATTGACTGAGGTATCCGACATAAGCTATCTCGAAAGGTGGCGGCGAATTAACGCTGTCAAAACTCATTTCTGGAAGCGATGGTCCAACGAGTACGTCACTGAACTGCAAGGTCGTGGAAAGTGGACAACATCAAGTCCAAATATCGCTATCGGCAGCTTGGTCATCATTCACGAAGACAATTTACCACCCCAAAAATGGCTCTTGGGAAGAGTCACCAAAGTCATCGAAGGTCCTGATGGGCGAGTAAGAGTCGCCGATGTTAAAACTCAACGAGGAACATTTCGAAGACCTATTCGCAAATTGGCGGCGATTCCGTCTTGAAAGGTGATCCTTTCAAAGGGGGCGGAATGTTGGAGCTCAAATCATCATAAATTACTTTATTTTTGAATTAAATTTTGAATAATTAACTTACTCTTAAATTGAATAAATTCTACTACTTTTATTACATTTATTTTTGAATTTGGCGCTTCATTTATACCATTCGCCATAATAACTTATTGTTGAATTCGCCTTAAAAATGTTACTTAAAAATAACGTAATTTCTCTCTCTAAAAATCTGCAATAAAATGTATGTATAAATAGAAGCTTTCAACTTTAATAAAATCTCTTTCTTGTTTAAAAACCCTTAGGGGAAAAATCGCTGCATTTTCATTTCGTCGTTCGCTACAAGTTTATAGTTTCGCTTTTATAGTATATCGGCTATAATATAGTAATTTAAAAGTTATAGGATCTAAAGTAATTTCGCTTAATTTATCTCAACCAGGATCTTTCTATCTTTTTAATAGAAAAGACAAAATAGAGTTCCCAGGTTGACGGTCAAGGTATTTGATCGTACATTTTTGGCGCCCAAACGTGTTTAAAGTGGTAATCCACATAAATTCCTATACAAAATTTAAAAAGAAATAAATTCTGTGTGAAAACTTATATATATCTTGCACTAAAAGTGACTATAAAAATAACTATAAACTTAATCAAAAAACTATAAATTAGTGCATTAAAAGTGAAAATTTCATCGGTTACGTCGCGCTATCGGTTTCGTGTCGCGAGTGCATGGTGTTGGTGCTAAAATCCAGGAGAAAGGAGAACAAAATCCAAGGAGAAAACTCTCATCAATCATCCCAGACGAACCAGCAGGTTAAAAAGCCAGAGAAAATTGTGGGAAATAAGTATAAAAATTCCCACCCAGGTATGTCCGGTCTGAATTTTATTCAAATGTGCGTTGTTCCAGCATCATAATTCATAATTTTAAAGCTAATTACAACATAAAAGCTAAATACAAAAAAAAAAAAAAAAAAAAACGCACATTCGACATACAAAAAAGACCATTAACTTGCTATTACCTAAATCTTCAAATGTACATTATATATATATCTAAACTATATACATACATAAAATATATTCTAACTATATTTAAATAAAACTATGAACAACATATCCTGCTTTATAAATAAATTTCATAAATAAATATTTAAATATAAAACTACATAAACTAAATAACATATATCGAACATAAATTCATTCGCTAACCATAATCAGCATCCGCATAATTTATGGTGCTTTCATCACGTAAAAATTGATAAAATCCACAAAAGTGTAATTACGATCCACTTTTGGGCGAAACACACACACACATTCACACAATATTAAAAAGCTTTCGTTTCCAACATATTTTCGAAAACTAACCCATTGACGCACTCACCACACCATTGCATAATATCGTTTCGCTCTATTCGCTCGTTCTCTCGTTACTTACAATCCACAAATAGGATCCATAGTATACACACCTGATTTCGATTTCAGTGCACAGATCAACATTTCGGCACACAACATCATTGATTTCATTTATCGCTTTGCTCTATTCGCTCGTACTCTCTTATCGTAGCCACATAACATCTCCATGGTATACACACCTGATTCGATTTCAACTTGATATCAGTGCATCGATCTTCATTTCGCCAATACATCATCACCCAGGTCGTCAACGTTGTCATCATCGTCATCATCGCCATCATCGTCGTCGTCGGGGGAGATTTTTGCTTCATGATCAATTCACTGATAGAGCTTTTTTGAATAGCATTTTTTTGTCGTTGAAATGCATTAAACAACTTTTGCCTTTTCGTAGGTTTAACCTTCAATGCTTTGAAAAGAAATTCTTAGTACAAAATAAATTCGCTTGTTAAAATTGGATTTTGGATTAATCTCAATTCTCACAATCTATCTTTGAATTCAACTCGCCGTGAGATTTAATTTGTTGGGACAGTTTTTGTTGGGAAATTTTATTCTTTACAACAGGGTTGCCACCTAGCATTTTTGATTTGTTGAATAAATTTAATTGAATTTTCAATAAATTATAATCGTTTTTGTTTTTACTGTCGCTGTTTAAAGAATAATTGAAAATTAAAAATCTACAATGGCTGAACCAACACTTGATGAATTAAAACAACAACGAGCTTCTACTAAAGGAAGTATATCTCGGATAAAGAATATCGTGGAATCCAATTCTAACGCCCTAACTTCAACTGAACTTGAATGTCGTCTAGGAATTTTGGAGTCGTATTTTAAACAAATATTAGCATATCAAACCAAAATAGAAGTTTTATTACCAACAGATACTAGTAGAGGTGAAATAGAAGATTTGTACATCACCGCAAAAACTAAAATTCTTTCGCTTTTGGGTACTGGTAGACGAAGTAGTGTCGCAGACATGACAGTTTCTACTGTCCCACATACAATTAGTCATCTTCCAAAACAACGTTTACCAAAGTTTAGTGGAAGATATTCAGACTATAAAAATTTTATAAATTCGTACAACAATTTGGTAGAAAATGATTTAAGTTTGACAAAAATAGAAAAATTTAATTACTTGCTTTCTTGTTTGAGTGATCAAGCTCTTGGCACAGTTAAGGCTTTTCAAGTCACGGAAGCCAATTATCCCAAGGCACTTCTTAGTTTGAAAGAGCGCTATGATAATGATTGCCTCATTTTCTTAGAATATATCTCACAGCTGATCGAATTACCCAAGGTTCAAAAAGCTTCTTCTGTTTCTCTACGGAGCTTGGTAGACAATATTTCGGCGTTGATTAGTTCGCTACTTTCTATAGGATCGCATGAGAATATTTGTAACGCAATAATAATTCATATTGCGATGTCGAAGGTTGACACAGATACACAATCGAAGTGGGATGAACAACTGGACTATAAGAAGTTGCCGGATTGGAAGGATTGTGCAAGCATACTCAATAAACGGTGCCAATATTTGGAAGCAAGAGATAGCAAGCAGATTCGTTTGGAACAATGCGTGAAGACATTCAACAAACATTCATCAACAAAGCCAACAATAGTAAATCCTCATCGCCCACAAACTTCGCTTACTGCAAACCAACGATCCTGTATCTTATGTCGAGACCTTAACCATTCAATTACAAATTGTAAAAAATTTCTTGAGCTTTCGGTTATGGATAGATTTTGGAAAACCAAAAAACTAGGCTTGTGTCTGAATTGTTTAGGGAAGGGTCATAGTGTATCTAGATGTCCGTCGTCTTATAAGTGCAAGACTTGCAAACAAGCACATCATAGCCTTTTGCATAGGACTCAACCTGCAGACACCAATTCTGGTATTGATACTCCCTCAGATACATCTGGTCAAAGCACATCGGCTGCAACTCATTCCGCAATGGAAAAAGAGCAAGTTCCTGAAGCACAAGTTATTTTAGCAACAGCATTAGTTCTTATCAAGGACTCATCGGAAGGCTTTCAACTCGGTAGGGTTCTACTAGATTCTGGCTCGCAAGTCAATTTTATTAATGAAAAGTTTGCCAATTCACTTGGTCTAAGGAAACATCGTAAGAATGTTGACATCGTCGGAATAGGAGTGACTGAAACAAAAATAAAATATCAAACTCAATCAACAATCCGTTCACGATATAGCAACTTTGAAATTTCTCTCGAGTTTCTAGTTGCACCTTCCATCACTGGGTATCAGCCTGAAGCATCTCTCAATGTAAGCAGTTGGAATCTACCTTCTAATTTAGAGCTTGCTGATGAGAATTTTAATCAACCGTCACAAATCGATTTATTGTTAGGGGCTGAAGCTTTCTTCGATTTATTAGAATCAGGTCAGATAAAACTCGGAGAGGGTCTTCCATCATTGCAACAAACTGCATTAGGATGGATTGTATCTGGAAGATACAAATCAAAATACAACACTTCAAAGAAAGCATCGTGCGCAGCCAATACACTTGAAGTTGGTCTTGATAAATATTTTGAAAAATTCTTTGAATTTGAAGAAATTCAAGGTCTACGGCCAATATGGTCTGAAGAGCAGAATGAATGCGAAAAGCATTTCATAGACACAATTAAGGTGCTTCCTACCGGTCGGCTTATGGTACAACTACCTTTCAAAAAACATCCTAGCTGTCTTGGAGGCTCTTACGATATTGCTTTTAGAAGATTTTTGTCGCTTGAGCGTAGGTTATCCAAAAATGCATCAATAAAAAGTCAATATTCTGATTTCTTAAAAGAATACGAACGTTTAGGTCACATGTCTCTGGTTCCCAATCTGAACCTTGATGAAGATCATTATTATCTTCCGCATCAATATGTATTAAGGCCTGATAGCGTATCAACAAAGTTACGTGTAGTCTTCGACGCATCTTGCCGCACATCATCACAAATTTCTTTAAATGGAATACTAATGGTGGGTCCTACTATACAGGATGAGCTTTTGGTTATTTTGCTACGTTTTAGACTTTATCGATACGCGCTAACTGCAGACATCGTTAAGATGTATAGGCAATTCCTTGTACATCCATCGGATAGGAAATTCCAATTCATCTTATGGAGAGAAAACGAACATACCCCAATACAAACTTACCAGCTCAATACCATAACATACGGCACATCATCTGCACCCTTTTTAGCAATTCGCTGTCTTCAGTATTTGGCTGAAATTAACGTCGAACGTTTTAGTCAAGGTGCTGCTGTTCTTAAGTCGGACTTTTACGTTGATGACATGCTAACTGGGGCAGACGACTTGGATACTCTTTGTCAAAAACGGAATGAAGTCGTTTCAATTTTGAGTACAGCTGGCTTAGAACTTTCGAAGTGGAACAGCAATCATGTCGCTTTAATTGAAGAAGCTACACCAAAGGACATCAAATTGACTGAATCCAATCTCACCAGTACGTTAGGTATTTCTTGGAACCCTCGTGCTGATGAATTCATTTTTTCATACAAACCTAATCGGGTCTATACAAAATACACAAAAAGATCTATTCTCTCGCTTTCGTCGTCTCTTTTTGATCCAATGGGCTTGCTTAGTCCAATAATTATCCGGGCTAAGATACTGCTACAACAGCTTTGGATAGAAAAATTCGATTGGGACGAAAATATTTCTCCAAATCTCGAGACAGAGTGGCGTCAATTCATGACAGATCTCAACTCAATTCAAAATCTTCCAATTCCTCGATACGTTTTTCTAGAAAACAATATCAGATTCCAGATACATGGGTTCGCAGACGCATCTATGAAAGGGTATGGCTGCTGCATTTATCTGCGGAGCATTGACAATAGTGGGTCCGTAGGAGTGAAACTTTTAGTCGCCAAATCCAGAGTTGCTCCTGCAAAGAAGAGAACACTTCCCCGCCTAGAGCTCTGCGCAGCACATCTCTTATCCAAACTTTGGGTAACAATACAAAGGGTCATCGTCAAGCACTACAATGAAACATACTTTTGGACTGATTCGTCAATAGTTCTGCACTGGATATCCACACATTCTTCGAAGCTAAATACTTTCGTTGGTAATAGAGTAGCTGAAATCCAGGACACAACAAAGGAGGTGGTCTGGAAACATGTTCCAACTTCTGACAATCCAGCAGATATAGTTTCTCGAGGATGTACAGCGGAAGAGCTTAAAAGTTCAATTTGGTTCAGGGGTCCAGATTTCTTGATCGAGGATGAAGAAAGGTGGCCATGTTCATTAGGAGCTTCTCCTCCTCCAGAAGATTTATTGCTAGAACACAGGAAAACTGTTTTAGTTTGTCAAAAAGACAAAAACTATTATCTCAATTTAATTGAAAAGGTTAGCTCGTACACCAAAGTTTTGAGAATCTTTGCTTACGTAAAAAGATATCTCAATTTACGATTACTGAGGATTCCATTCCCAGGTCGATACCTTACAGCTGGGGAGTTAGATTATTCGTTACTCACCATAGTTAATGTCATACAAATGGAGTATTTTGCGAAGGAGATCCAGGCAGTAAAATCAAACTCAAAACTTCAAGGATCGACAAAATGGTTATGTCCTTTTATCGAGGACAGAAATGGTCTTTTGTTGTTGAGAGTAGGTGGCAGATTGAAACATGCTGACATTCCAGAGGAAAACAAACATCCGATGTTGCTTCCAAAAGATTGCAATTTCAGCAAAGAACTTATTCGACATTTGCACTATTCTAACTACCATGCAGGTCCAAAGGCTCTTGTGGCGCTAACGAGACAAAGATTTTGGATCATCAATGTTCGACAGTTGGCACGCAGCGTTATTCGAAGGTGCACTCATTGTGCAAGATATCGACCGAAGTTATATGACCAAGTAATGGGAGATTTGCCTGCAGAAAGATTAACATCTTCACGTCCATTTTTATGCTGTGGGGTTGATTTCTGTGGTCCTATTTACACATACTACAAAATCAGGGGGAAGGTGCCTTATAAAACCTATGTGGCAGTTTTTGTCTGCTTCGCTTCGAAAGCGGTTCACTTAGAAGCTGTATCAGACCTTTCAGCAGACGCTTTTATATTAGCATTAAAAAGAATGATAGGTCGTAGAGGTATTCCCAAAGACATCCACTGTGACAACGCGACAAATTTTGTTGGCGCACAGTCAAAACTAAGCGAGTTGCGAGATATGTTGTTCAAAAAATCCAACCAAGAAAATCTCATTAATTATTGTACTAATTCCAATATAAATTTTCATTTTATACCCCCCAGGGCACCCAATTTTGGTGGAATTTGGGAAGCTGCAGTTAAAGTCGCTAAGGGTCATTTGTATCGCAGCCTTGGAAACGCCAAATTGTCATTCGAAGAGCTGTCAACTGCACTTGTCGAGATTGAGGCCATCATGAATTCGAGGCCTATTACTTCTATATCAACAGATCCAAACGACTTCGAAGCCCTAACACCAGCACATCTCCTGATCGGGTCCTCTCTCAAGGCGATTCCCGAACTATTGACTGAGGTATCCGACATAAGCTATCTCGAAAGGTGGCGGCGAATTAACGCTGTCAAAACTCATTTCTGGAAGCGATGGTCCAACGAGTACGTCACTGAACTGCAAGGTCGTGGAAAGTGGACAACATCAAGTCCAAATATCGCTATCGGCAGCTTGGTCATCATTCACGAAGACAATTTACCACCCCAAAAATGGCTCTTGGGAAGAGTCACCAAAGTCATCGAAGGTCCTGATGGGCGAGTAAGAGTCGCCGATGTTAAAACTCAACGAGGAACATTTCGAAGACCTATTCGCAAATTGGCGGCGATTCCGTCTTGAAAGGTGATCCTTTCAAAGGGGGCGGAATGTTGGAGCTCAAATCATCATAAATTACTTTATTTTTGAATTAAATTTTGAATAATTAACTTACTCTTAAATTGAATAAATTCTACTACTTTTATTACATTTATTTTTGAATTTGGCGTTTCATTTATACCATTCGCCATAATAACTTATTGTTGAATTCGCCTTAAAAATGTTACTTAAAAATAACGTAATTTCTCTCTCTAAAAATCTGCAATAAAATGTATGTATAAATAGAAGCTTTCAACTTTAATAAAATCTCTTTCTTGTTTAAAAACCCTTAGGGGAAAAATCGCTGCATTTTCATTTCGTCGTTCGCTACAAGTTTATAGTTTCGCTTTTATAGTATATCGGCTATAATATAGTAATTTAAAAGTTATAGGATCTAAAGTAATTTCGCTTAATTTATCTCAACCAGGATCTTTCTATCTTTTTAATAGAAAAGACAAAATAGAGTTCCCAGGTTGACGGTCAAGGTATTTGATCGTACAGTTAATATCTCATCCCAAGAAAAAGATACACTCGAAAACATTGCATGAAAAAATTTTGTCATGGCCGCATATTTTGACATTTTTTACCAAGTTTAGTATTCTAAAACTGAACTTCTAAATTTGGTATAACCATAGCTTTCCAAGTGCTGTGCGCAAACTTATTTGTGTGTAATTTAACAGTTACAGCTACCTGGAAAGTAGAATCAAATTTAAGTAATACTCATCAATGGTAGAGAAAGAAGAGTTTTATCTCTATCTTTACATTTTCAGGAATTGAAAAAAATCGTATAATGCTCTGCACAAATTAGCGTACGGAAATTAAATGTTTTTTTTTTTTCAATCCTACAGCTAGCACCATGTTTAATGCCTAAATAAAATACTGACAAAAATATGATTTCGGCATTTTGTTTCTGAAGGTTGAAAAAAACTCCTTTGTAATTGTTCTGCTCCAGATTTAAATATATTGCACTTCAACTTTTTACCAAAGTTGCTCTCATGTACAAGGTTTTAAAAATATTAAAATTCGAACTTCATTGTGTCGTTATTACCTTTGTCTATAACATATCAAAAAGCGGCATTAATTTCAAATGATAGTTACAGAATCTTGAGAAAATCGAAAATCAATCTTACATGCATGATGTATCCTTGAAACAATATCTAATAAGAGCATGCTGCTGTAAGAATCTATTTGATATCCTTTTGCAGTTAAAATAAGTGTCTTTGAAAATTGTAGTATTTCTTACGTCATGTTTATTTTTTGTGAGAACCAATATCTTTGAAAGATAAAAACTCAAAAAATTGAAAATCAAAATGCAAATCTTTCAATTTCTATTTTCTATTCATGTGCTCGTCATGTTTTGTTTTGTGTATCAATTTGATACAAATGATGCATGTATTGGTTTGGAAAAAAATTCTATAATTTATGTGCTCATCTTCAATTTATTTTTGTCGATTGGTGCTGCTCCATCACATTTCTATGTTTATTGAACTTCAAATTAAAATTTGTATAATTAAATCGTATTCTTATTATATCGCTAATTGCTCAGTTTTTATAATTAGCACCGCACAATAAAAATACCAAAATTAAAAACATTTTTTTCAATATTAGAATTTAGAATTTCCTAAATATTTTAAGAACGTTATGATAAATAATGAGTAAGTTTATGAAACGTAGTGGTGTATTGCGTTTTATTTGCTGTGCAATGATGCGATACTTTTTTTTCTCATCGAAAATGATGCTCACATTATAATTCAAGTCTTTTCCAAAGAAAATGGAAACTGCACAACACTTTTGAATGTATATTCAACGTTCAGCCCAACAAGCTGCAACAAAAGATTATTGTAGTGTCAACGTCATGACGAAGAAAAGCAGATAGAGACAACCGTTCACTACCTATACTAGGTCTGTCGAGGAAATCTTACGTTTTTCAGCTTCATAGTCTTGTTCTTTCGTCATATCCTTTTTCCGTATCCGTATTTTATTCGGTGTTCAGCCGTCAGCAACAGAAAAAACAGTACTGTGCAAATAGACACTGTTCATATTCATGAAACCTCGATGGACTCAAACCGATACAAATCTTAAGTTAGTTGAAGTTATTACAATAAATGACACAAATGTTAAATTTATAAAGGGTTCGCTGCTGCACTCGACTAAGTCACAGAAAGAGAATTCGAAGATATTAATATAAAGAAAGTAGACAAGTAGCATTTGATAACTTGGAATATTTCAAAGTTTACATTAGAAATGAAACACTTTAACACTTTTGGATATAGCTCATAAGTCATAAAAGACCTTGATAAAAGATAGCCCTATGGAGACGAGGATTGGAAAATTAAAATTGTTTAACTTGTTCATTACATCCTTAAGATCTCCTCATATATAAATTTTTACAATTTTTAGAAACTAAATGTTGCAAAAATCGTGCACAGCACTGTACATTATGTGCATTTGTGAAATGGGTGGAATATGGAGGGTTCATACATATTTAGAATAACTTTACTTTTTTATATGTGGGCTAAAAAGAATTTCTATTTTGCTTAAGAAATTGCCATGAAAATACATGCAGCAACAGTTGAGATGACATTGAATTGTGGCTTAAGTGCACTCCAGGAATTGCAAGAGGGTTTTTTGATATAAGCCAGAGAACTCCTTAGTTATTCATGTATTAGCATATAAAGGATTTTCAGGTATTTTGTTTCTTTAAGTAAAATGAGTTTTTTTTTTTTTTGCATGAAGTGATGGTGTTTTTTGCCATCATAAGAAAAAAGACGAGTTTCTTTTTAATAACCGTGATAATTGCTATGAATAAAATATTTAAAAAATTTCTGTTGTATTTAAAAAAAATGTTATATGCAATGTGTGCTTTTCTCTTATAAATTATTTAAAAATTAAACAAGTTTATTTATTATTGCACTTTGGACTTTGCTTTTGGAATTTCTGGATTAAGGAATTTATTTTCTTTGTACATTCTCATGCTTCAATTCCATACATTCAAAAAGAAATTAGTACTTGTTTATGAAATATTGCTTTGTTTAAAGCCTAGTACGCTGCTGAATTGTAACTAATTTTTTTTTAAGTCTCCTAAGTCGAAACATCTCTTTTGTTTTTGCTAACAGAAAACAAAAGGTTGAATCCCGTTGTTTCAAATCCATTAATAAAATAAATACTGAACAAGCAATGTACAAATTACGACCCTTAAAAGTTTTTCTTAAAATGAAAATACATTCACACGTCCACTCGGGTGTATGCGTACTTTTTTTTATTGAATTTTTGTATATTTTTTAAAACTTGTAATGATAATATGTAGAGAACTTTTAATTAAAACCTAATAATAGCTGTATTTTATTTTCCTCGTGATCCAGATCAGATCATTGATTTATTTGCGAAACAATAACAAAACAAAATCCTGCTTTACTATACTAAAACTAGTTTTATTTTCCAGATCCTGAAAGTCATTTCTCATTTAAAATTAGTTCAGAATTAATAATGTTGGTCACGTACAGGAAACATTAGGGACTAAATATTTGGTCATAATGACCTTTTTTGAACCGAAATTAATGTAGCCCTGCTAATTTTTGAAACTACTTTTGGCTTATTGACAAAGAAACCTTAAAAAAAAAATTTTTAAGTTTTTAAAAATGTGTATAATATGGCCGTAACAGTATTATTCAAAAATACAATTTTGGACAATAAACAGCACGACCATTTAAACGTGTGCTCTGTATCGTTCAAAAAAGGATTCCTGAGAACCCAGTCCAAAAAGATAGCATACGAGGTTCCAATGCAATTACGAAGAAGAGGCAGATCCAAAAATTCTTGGATAGTTAAAATAAAAACATTTAGATTCAGTTGGTATAAGACAGGGAAAAATTTAAAACTGTAAGACTTGCTGACGCTATCTGAGATCAATCCGGCGAACCCTAAATGTGTATCCTTAAGGTAAAACCCATGGCAATCCTCGAAAAGAAGATGATTTGAAAATCAACCGCATTTATGTGCTTGTTCATATACAATACACATTTAACTTCCTATGAAATGGATTTTAAATACAATCACTAATTGAATGGATAATAAACACAAATATGTTTGAACTTTTCATTCAAAATCAATGAAAAACAATAAATAATTGTTCATATTGCTGCCTACAGGAAACAGGATATCTATAAAATAACATCCTTGAATTTCTCAAATGTCATGTGTTTGAACTTAAATTACATAATTAAAAGGAATATATTTTCGAAAAGACGTAATCCCAAAGAGTTGCATCCATCGGTCCATGAAACTAATTAAATATAGACATCAGGCATTTTATTTTCTGAATAAATATAAACTGTCATAATCGAGTTCTTCGAACAAAATTCGATTCCATATTAAGCTATCGTCTGCACAATTTTCCTTCCTATGAAAAACTTTTACCAATATAAGCAGAATTTCATTGGATCAATCCAATCAGCAGTTTAAGTTTTCAGCTAAAATCATCATCAAACAATTTCCAACTCGACTGCACATCAAACAAATATTCATTCTTATACTCACTGAAGTTGGGTAAGCGCATTCTTCGATGGGGATCAAATGCTGTAGGTATTTATGTGTGTATATTTGCCAATCACAAATTGAATTCCAATTCACTTTTCAAGGCACCTCACTTTCTGAAGACGAATGAATCCAGGAGTAGTATTTATACGATTTTTAAAGCCAAACTTTGACCAAACACTACAAATCATTTGATTGATTACAGTCGTTAATGGGCTTGTCCATAAAATTAAAACAAATAAATTGTATTTTGATTTCTTTTTTCTTCTGTCATCTCTTTAGATTTTGGAAAATTCAATGAAAAATTATGCATTTTTCTTTTCTGGCCTCTAGGATTCAAATCAAAATGGTTGTTTTTTAAGTAGATATTAAGCTTTGAAATGTTAAATAAAGTTAGTCAAGTGACTCTGAGTGTTTTGGCATACAAAAACGGATACTATGCAATATGCATATCTGGAAATGAATACATCAATGCAAGGCGGGCATTTGTTCCATTTGCTCCATTTCTAAGTGAGTGGCTGGTTAAGCAAATACAACCGACACAGATAATGTATTTCCTTTTGGTCTAATGACGATGACCGCACAACATTGCATCGAAAGAGGCCGACCAACGAACTAAAGAACCAATGAAACCATTGCACCAAAGCATCCTTCATTGACGAACGATGTTAAATAATTTACGGATAGATGCCATCTCAGGCACTGCGATTTTGAATCTATGATATCCTTGCGTATACATGCAATGTTCTTCTAAATCGAAATCCATAAAGCTTAAAGTACTTTAAGCCATTCTAAGTGAAGTGAATTTATCGCCTAGTCAGTATACAAGCTTTATACTTGTGCGTTTAGCATTCCATTTTCAAAGGATACTTCCGCCTTCGGACTATATCTACTTTCGTTTTTCCTCCATACCATCATCTGTGATTTTCAACAATGAAAATAGCTACATACATAGTCTTAACACGTGGCTGGAATAATTTTCGTTGATTTTTAAGGCGTTGGTTGGTTAAGTAAAATTTAAATCTGGAATCAATCGATTAACAATACCAATTGAAAAGTTAACAGAGACTAATTATGTGCATATTTAAAAAAATAAATGTTTCTAAATTTTATATAAAATCTTAAAACTCCGTTCATAGTACTTGTGTAGTAACAAAAGACTAAGACACGGCAAAATTAACAAGAATCAGGCCGAACTGCTACGATTTTTTTTTTTGTCCTTTTGCTATCAATCGTCCGTCGCGTCGGTAATTAAGAAATACTTCAACCTCTAAGGGTTACAAATTGCTTCTGTTGATTTTTAAAATTAGAATTAATTTTTTTTCGAAAATTTTGTTAAGCTTCATAAACTAAATGATAGCAAAAAATTGTATAGATTTTTTAAGAAAAAAAAAAACATATAGGTATGCGAAGGAGGGATAACTTTCTATGGTTAAATTAATAGAAGAAATTTTTTAACAAATTGACTCCAAACATAAAAAAATATTTTAGCAGAACGATAGGATATATCAATTTATATTTTTTTTTATTAGAAATTTCGAAAAATAAACAGGGGGGTCATTCCGTAATTTTGAAAACGATAATCGAATCGATGATAATCGTTTTACAGTTTGAGAATCTTTAAAGCTATTTTAAGTCAATTCTGATTCAATATTTTCTAAATAGTTTATATAAATAAAAGTTTTCGAATCCTTTGAAGTCGTATTAGTCTAGGTGATTTAGTAGTTGCCTCTTACTCGGGTGTACGAGGTCCGATTCCAGAAATTGAAATTGTTTTTTTTTTTTTATTTTCTCAATAATCGTCAACAAATAAACGATAGCTAAATAGGTCTCGTTTTTGGAGAATTACTTCGTTTTTGGATGCAATATTTGATTTTTTATTTATTTATTTATTTATTTATTCCAATCACCGATTAATTTGCAAACTCCACTAACAAAAAAAAAATATTAATGATTAATTTCTACGAATAACCATAATGTTAGAGTAATTTATTTTAATATGTGTAACAAAACACATTTTGCATTTTCCAAAATTATATTCAATGTATGTAAGTTTTGACTTTTGGGTCATTAAAAAATTCATATTGATCCAGTTTTAGCAAAAATTTTCGACGTTTAAACGCATTAATTTTGGAAAATGAAAATTTTCAAAAATTATAATAGTAACGATACGGTTAAGAAGGCAACTTAGAGACAAATCAGATCCTTTGTCTTTTCCAACTCATATGTACATAAGTGTGCATGACCATTTTGATAACAATTCTCACAGATTTTATCAAAACTTTCGCCTATCCAAAGAAGCGTTCGTTTTAGTATTAGAAACTGTTAATTTAAACAACGGCCGCCGTTCAACATACACTCCGCCTAGCCTATATCTTGTATTAAAAAACGAAGTTTTTCACCTATGAGGATGTACTTGTACATGAGCCATCTACTAATCACAAATTTCACAAAATTTCATTAAATTGCTTTCTGTGCATCGTTATTAACATCCTCATAGGTGAAATATTAAGTGGCCCAATATCTTAAAATGAGGGTTACATATTTTCATACTATGAAAATTTAATACAAAATTAAAGCAAGTAATTTAAGTTTTGCATGAAATTTCAATATTCCATGGTAAATATAATTCATTTTTTGATTATTTTTGATCCTCATACTATGTTTAAAATATATATGCAGTTCAAAAAAATGCAAAAATTTTCCATGTGATGCAATGGTACCATTTCAAATGTGTTTTTTATCACTAAAAAAAACACCCTTTAAAATGAAATATTTTGATGAGCATATTTTATTATTTTTTTATACGGTATAGTAAACGTGCGTACAAAATCTTATCAACCTACCACTTTTTTACTTGCGATATAGGTACTATAGGGCAAGTTTAGGATTCGTAAAAAAAATCGAACTCGAGATAACAATTTTACATGACATTACGATGATGGAGAATGCCAAAAAAGTGGGTCCGGCAATTCTGTCTGTCTGTCTGTCTGTCTGTCTGTCTGTCTGTCTGTCTGTCTGTCTGTCTGTCTGTGTGTCTGTCTCTATCTGGAGCTGCAGCCTAAACGAGTGAAGTGATTTTCTTCAAACTTGGTGGTTAGCAGTTTTTGGTGATTCCCTAGAGGGGAAATTGAAATTTTTTTTTTATGACCAAAACTAACGGTACCTGCCATATAACGGAAATAGAAAAGTTAATTTTTTTCAAAAACGGCTCTAACGATTTTGATTAAAATTTTTGTGTGTAGTACTACACATAGTAGCCAACTTTTTAAGTAAAAAAAATATTTTTTGTACCGTTATTAACGGTACCTGTCATAGAACGATTTTTTTCGTTTCTGAATATCTCGTACAACATTAACCCGATTTAAATGAAAATTTTTATACAAAAGTGTGTAAGTAAAGATAATATTAAAATTTTAGAAAATTTTCAAAAAACGCATTTTTGGTTTTTTTTAAAATATTTCAAAACTTTTTTTTGAAAAATCAATTTTTTGAAAACGAATCAATGAAGAATTTTGAAATTTAGTTTTTATGTGTAAATTAATTATTTCTTCAAAATGGCATACCAACTTTTTTTTTGAAAAATGTTAAAAAATTTTTATATATAAAAAATTATTTTTTTAAAAAACGGCTCCTACAATTTTCGAAAATTTTTTTCTAAAAATACCTTTTTATACAAGAAATAAAATGGCATATTTTTTATTTTTTTTAAGATAATTTAAAACGGAGTTTAATTAATTATAAAAACAGATTTAATTTTTTTATACTACTTATGAAATTTCTTCAAAATATCAAATTTTAAATTTCTTGAATGAAAAGCTTTAACATTATAGTTACTTTAAGCATAAGAGCAAGTACGTGCGACCCCAGTCGTGCAATTTATTTCAAGGAGTACTTGGTAATATTCTGACACTTGCTCTTTGAGAAAGACAATTCATAAAGAGTCCAATAACTTTTTACATCATGGTCGAGACATTTAAGGCGTTAAGAAATACCTCGAAATCATGTATCATATTAATAAAATTGTTTTATTACTTATACTATGATATGCAATAAAGCAAGTGCAACACAGAAAAACCCTTGTATCTACCCTTCCAGATGGAATACAAGGTGGCCCAATATCTCAAAATAACTCTTATATTGAGCATTACCAATGATATAAATTTCATGCTTTTATCACAAAGTGCACGATTTAGATGCTAAGCCGTCTCACTAATTAAAATAATTTAATCTAACATTATGGTTATTTGTAGAAATTAATCATTAATATTTTTTTTTTGTTTGTGGAGTTTGCAAATTAATCGGTGATTGGAATAAATTAATAAGCACTTTTAAAAAATCAAATATTGCATCCAAAAACGAATAAATTCTCCAAAAACGAGACCTATTTAGCTATCGTTTATTTGTTGACGATTATTGACGATTATTGAGAAAATAAAAAAAAAAACAATTTCAATTTCTGGAATCGAACCTCGTACACCCGAGTAAGAGGCAACTACTAAATCACCTAGACTAATACGACTTCAAAGGATTCGAAAACTTTTATTTATATAAACTATTTAGAAAATATTGAATCAGAATTGACTTAAAATAGCTTTAAAGATTCTCAAACTGTAAAACGATTATCATCGATTCGATTATCGTTTTCAAAATTACGGAATGACCCCCCAGGTAAAATTTTGTTCATAAAATTTTGTTTTAAAGTTCAGATTTTGAAGACCATTTGGTTTTGTTTTAATACTTCACTTATTTTTTTATTTTATTTTAATTTTACAATAGGAATAAACTGCTGGCTTAAAAAAATATTGTAGATGTTGCCGTTCGTTCAATTTTTTTTTTAGTTTGAGGTCAATTTGTGAAAAAATTGCTTCTGCTTTACTCCCACAAATTTTTGTTTAAGACAATTTTTTAATATCAATAAATTATGAAGTTTAAACAAAATTTTGGATAAAAATTATTGTTTATTTTAAAAGACATTACGGCAACCGTGGAAGTTAGAGGTTTTAGAATTTTAATAACCGAAAATAATTAATAATAATTTCAACTATATGCATTTAAAGGAACTAAGGTCTTTTAAATGCATTTATGGGGGATAAATTAAAGAATGTTGCCTAAAGTAGTGCTCGAACCCACACCTCCGTGTTAACAGTCAAGCACTACATCCACGGCAACATTGCCACCCGAAACATATTTGAAAACAAAAATATCAATATCAGAGCAGTTCAGATGGATTCCGAAGCAATTTGCTTTAATTACTCCCCTATACAGTCAAACTGAACAAAGCTTGTTTTTTTTGTTGACTATTTTAGGGATCCTTGGTAAAGACATTGTTGTGTCTGAAACGTCTGGCACCCAATTTTTTAAGATCATGGCATAGCCTTCTATAGGATATGTGTTTAGCTCAAAACAACGAAAACCATCATTGGCCGAAAATAACGATTAAAAGCCAGAGTTATGGGGTTAGGGTGCTTGTTAAAACGAATTTGTTTTTGAAAATCAAAAAAGCTATTGGTCACAGCAAATTATCTCTTTCGAGTACCTAAAAAAACCTTTTTCAGTGACGGTCAGCTATTGGTCGCAGCAAATATATTTCTTTGAAATAAAAAATATTTTCAGTGGCCACGCAAACGAATTATTACTCATCATACGGTAGATGGTTCGCTTCGCGGGTTTTCTACATTTGAACTCTATTTTTTTACCTTTGTTCTGATTATGTAACTTCTATACCTCCACTCCCATTGAATTTATTGAGCATAAACAAAATGGTTCTTAGCTCAAATTATGAAAATTTTTGTTGACATTACCTTAAAAACATTGTATTTTGAATGAATACCTCCCAAATTTAAATTTAAGTAAATCTGCGTTTATTTTTTTGTTCAAAATATGCTTAATTATAAAATAAACGTAAAATAAAACGCAATTAACCATTTGCTTGGATATATTTAATCAAATGCTGCGTAAATATGTAAAAAAATCGTATCGCATACACTCGGGCGTATACGTACTTTTTTAAAGTTTTTTTTTTTTATATAACTTTGGCCCTTATTCGAATGTGGTTTGTCTATTGATATAAGAATTTTGTCGACAGTTGATCATCGAAAATGATTTTTTGTATTTTTAATCTCTATTGTGAGTGAATTTTTTTGTTTTATCGTTTAATCTTTTTCGTTTATAATTTTGCTATCGACTCAAATCAATTTAATAATTCACAATAGTAAATATCATTTTCGAAAGAGATGCACAATACCAGAACAGATATTTATCGATTCGAAAGACTTTTATCAAAAGTTGAACGATATTCACAATGAGGGCCTCTGTCGTTACTTACACGCTCTGAAGTTACTGATTGAGAAGGAAAAAATTTTATTCAGTTCCTTGCAGTTTTCATGTCATAGGTCTAACTACTTAAAATGACTTAAAAAAATGTATAGACGATCAAACGTTTAAAAAGTTTGGTTATGGCAAACGAGAACTTATAAATACTTAATAAAAATATAAACATTCATTTCACGTTAAGACATCTGAAATACCACCCGACAAGTTTACAATAAATACTATTTTAAAAATATACGAACCTACTGCATGCTAGATTATGTCAAATCAAGAAGTTGATTTTAACTTTTTAAACTATAATGTTGGGTTGGAGCTTGGAATCTATAAAAATGTAATTGTTCAATGGTGCCCGATGTGTCAAATCCAACCCATGCATTGATTTACGCAACACATACATTTTGATCAGCAAGAACGATATCTTTTGTCGACTACTCAAGAGTTGGTCTAGTGACATTGCTCTGTGTTGATGGGTGGTCTTGGTGTTTACTTTGTCTTTTGTAAGTTAAGCAACAAAATACGTGTTACCATGGGATACGCCAAAGCATCAGTATCATTGATATATGACTGCCGTCGTCGTCGTCGATGAGGACACTACATATTTGGAGAATACATTTTCACAAACGGATGACAAAGGTTTATAGCCTCCTGTATTGGAAAAGTAGATTAGAACTAGGCGGTTTGGAAGCTTTTGGTTGTTATATTTCCGCCAAGATTCGAAAACTTTTCTTTGCATTGATTGTCGTTTCAGTTAGTAGAGTTGTGGAGTGATTTAGTACAAAGCTCTATTTTGTTGGAATATTGGTAGTTTTGCCTTGTATTTATTTTTCGTTTTTTCTAATAAAGCATGTAAAGAGTTATCCAGAAGCGGTTTCAGTAACATTTAGGATAGAATTCATATGTAGTCACACTTTAGTCGAGATTTGTCACAAGTGGTTTTTTGAGTATACTTTTAGTCACTTGAAATATCCGTTACGTGAAAAACCGAAGCCTTTATTTAAGCTTATGATAACTGAATAAGAAAATCTAGAAGTAAATAGCTAAGAATTCACAAAATTTTCCTTAGACGTGTAGGATAGGTACCTATTTAAGGAAAATTTTGACTAAACTGACTAAAATACACTGTTATTAAGGAACTGATAGTCATAACTCATAAGCATTCACTGAAGCCAGATTTAATTTTAAATGGTAGTGAAAATAGTGCGGTCACTTGATTTTTATGATTCTTTTTGTATTTGAAAGTAGATATTTGTATATAAAGTTCCCAGTTCTGAATATGGCATCCATGCGAAAACCATTATTAAAGTTTCGATCTATAGAAGTCGTTTTTTATTTGTTGATAAAAATGATTATTATTTTTTTTTTTCTTTCAGGAAGTTCCTCACATAGAAAGATATTTCGAAAACGGGTCCATTCCAAATATACATGTCAACTAGCTAATTTTGTTTTTTTAATCATCTATAAAATTAAAATTAATCTGATGCATATAAATCTAGGAATTAAATTTAGCATATCTATACAATTTTTGTTTAATCATTAAACCGAATTGTTGATAATTTTGATGATAGTTAAAAGATTACCAGAAATGAAAAAAAAAGGATTATATTATAAATGTGCCTTTCCCTTTTCAGGGGGAAAAAGCTGGGAGTAAGTAGCCATTAACTTCTTGAGAGTTGATTTTTTCACAAAGTCACGCATCTTTCAGGGAGTTTGACAGTGACTTGATGGCTGCTAGCAGGATTTTTTCTCTAAAATGAACTTTAAAACATCACCTACAAAAGTTCAAACGAATCAGTAGAGGCGTTTCTGATAAAATTGTCAATTTTACACTGAGGGAAAAGTTACCATAAAACAACGTAAATGAAAACCACATTGATTTAACTCTATTATTCGGAATTATTTTGCGGTTGTGAGGTTGTAGGCAAGAGCTGTGAGAATTTTCCTCTTTTTGACGTTTGTTCCTAGAAAATGTAAATTGGAACGTGATTGGACACAACCCTGTGTAGCAAGGCCCATTAATATACATATTTTTTTACTTGACAAATTAAAAATTCAGGTTCAGTCAAAAACAGGCGGTAAAAAAACAATGTTTATGACCTACCTAGTACGGTTACCATTTTCACTCGTTTTACGATTTAGGTGGTTAAATACAATATAGTTGTGTATCAAGCTACCAAATAGCGCTCGCTTTTTGATTCCTTGATACACAACTAGCGCAACATAATTTTGGGATTTTTTCTTGGGGATTTTTTGGTTTGGCCTTTGTTTTTGGCGGATTTTGGCTTCCCACTATTTTGTTTTTTTTTTTTTGGGGATTTTGGCATTGGGGATATTCTGTTTGGGATTATCGATTTTTGCCATCCATCACTAACCCAAACTGAGAGTCCTATATTTTAAATTTGCTTTTTAGTAAAAAAAAAAACAATCGGGTTTTCCTTATTATTTTAAAATCTGCACTTGTAGGGTTTTAAAAAGAAAAAAAAAAAAAAACGACGACCAGGCAGGGAATCGAACTGGAGACTTTAGTCATTAGTCGTCCACCTTACCACCTGAACCAACCTGCTATGAAAATATTGATCGAAAGAACTTTTCACTCAAATTTTAATAAGATTTTCTCTAATAAGATAATAAGAAATCCTTATAAAAAACATTTATTAAAGGTTGCTTTTAATAAGATTTTCCTTATAAAACATATGGGCAGTAAAACAATAGGGCAATCTGTTAGTTTTTAGGTGGTCATATTTTTCTACAGCAAAAGTAGCTGTAGTAGTAGATTTGTTCATAGACGCGACTTTTTTACGCAAATGCCCCAAGCAAATTTTACACAACGGATAACATTATTTTCATATGTGAATAGGAGTTGTACACTCAGGGAAAAAACACGTTTAATTAAAGACAAATTTTGATCAAAGTATTGTAAAACAGCAAAACAATACATTTTTTTAAAGCAATTATTTTTAATTAATTATTAATTAAATAAAAGTAAGTAAGTATTTCTATAATCATTTTTAAAAATAATAACACTGTGTTAATTAAGTTTTTCAAGTTCTATTTAATAAAAACAATTTTTTTTAAATCTTTTAATTGATTATCATCTAATTTTTTTTTTATAAATTTTTATTAATATAATATTTATTATTCGAAAAACTGTTAAACGCTCAAAAAATTATGATTAGGTCTTCAAAACGCAGAACCATATATTATTGTTTTCATTTCTAAAATTCATATTTCCCCTCAGTGTGTGGTTATTTCTTATAGCCGTATTTGTAATACCAATTTATGTAAATGAGACATTTTTATACTACACTGAATATTCTTAACCACTAAATGGCCTTAAACCATGAGAATAAAAATATGTGCTAGCGATCAGGTTTTGCATTTTATTTCTTTACATTTTTTATGATACAAAAGAAAATAAATGACGTGCTTTTATTAAAATAAACAGAAACTTTTTTTAAGCCCGATAAAACCTTGATGGGTTTTAAAATGAACTAATCTAATAAATAAATAAAATCATCTTTTTGTTTTTACTTTCACAAACAACAAAAATTAAGAGTAAAATAGAACTTGAATTTGATTTCAAGTCGAATTTGAATGAGCTTAAAATTTTCTTTGTAGGTATCTTAATGAGTATACACTCAAAGTTACAAATTTAGAGTAGCTTCTCTCGTTGACCACAATTAAGTGATGTCAAGCTGAAAAAAAACCTTTGATGAAAAATGTAACCAATTTGCAACGATTACATATAACTTGTATTTTAGATTAATTAATATGCAGATTTTGTTGATGTTTGTGTATGTTTGTGAAAAAAAACTCGTTCATTTAGATAATTTATTTCGCCACCACAACATTTTTATGTGTGAAGATTGAACTCGTCCAATATAGTAGCTTGCAACATTATTATAATTTTTTTTCTACTCATCTGCAACATTGACAAGTCCCACGGTAGGTACTTTCTCTATAATGTGGTGGAGCTAAGTCACAAAATTTAACTATATAAACGGAATGGAACTGACAAAGTTCATGTCATTTTCTTAACAACCTTTCAGAGGAATATACTTGATATCTCCTAAGCAAAACGATTGCAAACATGAAGGTAAGGGTCTTTAAAAGGTTTTAACTTTGAGTTGGTTATTAATTTGTGTTGGTTTTTTCATTGATAGGCTTTTATCTGTCTCTTGGTCTTGGCCACAAGCGCTAACGCTGGAATACTTCTTGGAGCACTCTCTGGAGGTGGTGGTGGCGGTGGTGGTGGAGGTGGATACTCTCATGGTGGTGGTGGTGGATACTCTCATGGTGGTGGTGGCGGTGGAGGACATGATCATGGTCATGGTCAGGAAGTCAGCATTATCAAAGTAATCCATGAAGAATCATCAGGAGGTGGCGGTGGATACTCCCACGGTGGTGGTGGCGGCGGCGGTGGATTTTCCCATGGTGGAGGACATGATCATGGTCATGGTCAACAAGAAAGCATTATCAGAGTAATTCATGAGGAATCTTCTGGACATGGTGGTCATGGTGGACACGGAGGTCATGGTGGACATGGCGGTCACGGTGGACATGTTGGTCATGGTGGTGATGCTGGTCCAGCACAAGTCATCAAAGTAATTCATGAAGAAGGTCACTCAAGTGGAGGCGGTTTCTCAAGTGGAGGCGGATTCTCAAGTGGAGGTTACTCTGGTGGTCATGATCATCATCATCATGTAGAAGCTGCTCCCCAAATTGTTAAGGTTATTCACGAAGATCACGGTAGTTCTGGTCATTCTGGTCATTCCGGTCACTCAGGTCACTCCGGACATGGTTCTTTCTCTGGCCCAGCCCCAGTTGTTCAACAAGTTCAAGTGATCCATGAACAAGCTGGAGGTGACAGTGCTGGATTTGGACATGGAGGTGGATTCTCAAGTGGAGGTGGAGGTGGATACTCCTATGGAGTCGGTGGACACGATCACCACGACCATGGTCATGGTCATTCCGGTGGTGGTGCTCAAGAAGTTAAAATCATCAAGGTTATCCAAGAAGATATCGGACATCATCATCAAGAAAGTCATCATCATGAGAGCCACGGATGGGCCTAATTGTTTTAAGCAGTTTGTTTGTTAAGATTGTTATTAATTTTTTAAGTTAAAATATAGAGAATGATTTTTTTTGTTATAATTTCTTGGTTTTAATTTATTCTAATATTCAATGTTTGAATCGGATTGAATCTGCTGCAAAGTGCAAAGGCATCAAGTTTGAATATTTCTCAATGTTCGTTTAAAAAAATTTTTCGTGAGCTATCGTTGCTTGATGAGTTATAAGTTGCTTGTAAAGCAACCGCTTAGACTTCAAAATGGCTGTAGTATCTGGGGATGGGGTGAACCTGAACAGCCCGTTGACTTTGATTACTACTAGATATTTCTCATAGATTTTTGTCTAATAGCTGTACTCCGTCGGAATGATTGATTGTAGTACCTACTTCTGCTGAGCTTGATAGGGCGTCATCCTTCTGATCGTGATCTTCTAAACTCTAAAGCAATTCTTAATTAAAGCCCCAACTCTGTTAGAATTAAACAAGCATAATGTGGACTTTGATTTGTCTGTATCGGGTATATGGGGAATCGTAGACAAGTAGGCTTTCGAGGTCGTTTTTAAAGCGGAGTTGCTTCGAGTTGAAAACTTTGAAGAGAAATGGTCCTAGTTTGGATGTTTACCTATGTATCTTAAGTTCTTATGGTCCTTGTTGTGGATTGAATTGAACGTGATCTAGATGGAAAGACTTGTATTAAAAAAGTTCCACAACAGCTGACAAAATTAAGTCTATATTTTCAACTTGGTGGTATCGTTTGTTATACAGGGTGTTTCAGGAGTAATATGCCAAAAAAGCTAGAGCGTGTAGGTAGGGTCGAAAAAAGAAAAAATCGTATGGGAGAGGGGTCTCTTCCCCTCTAGCCGGGAGGGGCAATTTTCTAAAAAAATTACTTAATTTGAAAAAAAAAAAATTATTAAAAATCAACGGTTACCTACATAACGTGTTATACCTTTTGAAATTTTATTCTTAAGGAGTTTACTCTATCCTGGAAAACATTGCACAGATTATGTGCAATGAAAATGTCAAAAATCCCATGAGTGTATAAAAAGTTATTTAAGGTTAAATGTCGACAATAAAAGACAAAACACACGATTTTTTCGTATAGTCCTCTCTCTGAAAGCTAATATCTTCTAAACGATGGCAGCTATGAAAAAGTACATCTTAATCTTTTTTATGGAAAACATCATCATGCATTTTAGAAGAGTTAAGTATAAAAAAATATATAATAATATATTTTTGATTTTAGTTGAAATACAAAAAAAATTTTTTTTAATTACCTATAACTCTGGAGGGATAAAAACTTTATTGATATGTAAAAATCACATAATCTACACATGCTATGAAAATTTGTTTAGATAATACTGACCATTTGAAGAAAATAGACAAAAAAGCGATATTTCTATATATACCTACCACTCTTTTGAGCGCACTACCTTTAAAACGACAAGTGTTACTAAAGCATATCTACAGCTATTTTGTGCAAAGCGTTATAGTATATGATACGAGTTAAAAATACATATATGTTAAAAAACTCATATTTTAGAAGCTATGTACACAAATTCGCAATTTTTGAGTTTTGACCAAATCAAAATTTTTTTTTTCTTTTTGAAAGACTACTTTAACAAAAAACAAAAAATGTAGTAATATAAAGGAGCACATTATCTACCATAGACTCATAGTTTAAGAGTAATAGGCAAAAAAACGATATTTTCGACATTTGACACGTTTTAAAACCACGATATCTTCTAAACGATATCTCGTAGAAAAAAAAGTGTCATAACATTTTTTTTACGTAATTACAAAACCTACAAGACATCCATATACTTTTTTTATAGCTTCTCCCGTTTCAATGTTATATTTTTTTTATATACCTAAATTTTCGACATTAAAACTTGAATAACTTTTTATGCACACATGGGACTTTTGGGGACTTTTGACATTTTACTTTAATCTATATTTAAATGCTCTGTACCAATTTTCAGCCCTATGAGAATTATTTCTGAGTTAGCTCTGTTTCTTATGTTTATCTTGTCTATACTATTACACTTATTTTGTTTGTTCAAGAGTGAGAACTATTCAATTTATTGCAGTTTTGAATATTAGTTCTGTGCAGTCTCTGGAATAACACATCACAGTGTAGTAAAATATTATTTAGTTTCAATAGGCTAATCATAAACTTGTTTCAAAGATTTGGGCTTTTTATTTATATCGATTTGATCCACTTAAATTTGACAATTTGCTTGCACATAAAACAACAACACTTAATTTAAATAACGTTGTAATTATATTGGTCTATTTTACAGTCGCGATCAAAAGAAATTCAACAATCAATAAACCTTGAGGTTGTTAACTTGAATCAATTTTATAATGAATGTAGTTTAACTTTTTTTTTATAAAGAAGTGGAGATGATTTCAAATCAGTATTAATGTTGGCTGCCATTTTTTTTTTGGTGTCGACTGTTTACCATGCACCAAAATTGATTTCACAAAATGATTATATTAAAAACAAATTAACTTAACTCTGCAAGATTGATCATGGTACTTTCTAAAATTTTGAAGAAACTTAATCAAATAAATGAACTATATAAACGGATTGAAACCATCACACATTATATCATTTTCTCATCAACCTTTCATAGGAATTAACCTGATATTTTAAGTCACTTAAAATTAAATCACAAACATGAAGGTATAAATAAAAGCTTTGAAATGTTTTTAATTGAATTTTAACAGTATTTTTTGTTTTTTCTTTTGCATTAGGCTTTCATCTGTGTATTGATCTTGGCTTCAAGTGCTAATGCTGGAATTCTTCTTGGAGAACTTTCTGGAGGTGGTGGTGGATACTCTTATGATGAAGGGCATGATCATGGACATGGATATGATCAGGAACCAAGTATTATTAAAGTTATCCATGCAGAGCCTTCGGGATATGGTGGTCAACAGAATTATCATTCTCATCATGATTCAGCTCCATCAATCATTGAAGTAATTCATGACGAGGGTTACTCAAGTGGTCATGATCATGATCATGATCACCATCACCATCAACAAATAGAAATTGTTCCTCAAATTGTTAAAGTAATTCACGAGAACCATGGATATTCAGGACAAGGACACTCTGGACATAGCTTTTCCTCAGGCCCAGCACCAGTTTTTCAACAAGTTCAAGTAATCCACGAACATATTGGAGGTGATAATGGTGGATTTGGACATAGTGGTGGATTCTCAAGTGGGGGTGGATACTCGTATGGAGCTGGACATGATCATGGTCATGGGGGTGTTCAAGTAGTTAAAATCATTAAAGTTATTCAACAAGGTCAAGGACATCATCATCATCATGAGAGCCATGGATGGGCCTAATGTTTTGTTAGATTTTTGATAAATATTTGTTATTAGATTTTTAAGTTAGAATATAGTGAATCATTATATTTGTTTTGACTGAGTAAGTGGGTTGTTTGAATTATTTTTATATTAAATAAGAATCAACTTTACACAAAAAAAGGCTAAAAACGTGTTAATTGACAGCATCATTGGTTCTCAAGAGAAATACTAATTGGAGGCATATTGTTTTATAAAAACAAAAAAATTGCTAAAGGACTCTCGGTCCACACCGGATTTTGGTTGTGAGCGATAGCAAGAAATGAGTTGTATTTTTGGAAAGGTCTTTAAATTGAAAACATGAGATGTACACGTCTTGCAGTTCCTAATGAGGGCTTTTGAAAATTGAACTGTAATAATAATAACAATACAATTTCGGAAGTAGTAGGTAATAGTTACCAACAAACAAGTGTTTAATCCTGAATATAGTATTTTTTTTCTCTTGAATAGCATTAAAAAAATCTCTTCGCGGCTTTGTTCTATTATAATTTCTTTATAAACTAGTCGTTTGATCAAACTTTGCAATAAAAATATATATAAAAAAAAACACTCAGCTGATACTTTTTTTTATTAAATAGTAAAATTTATTTGAAAATCAAAGCGACAATTGAAATTGTTTCAACTTATTTTATTTATTTTGTTTGTCTTTCGTGTAATTTTATTGCTTAGTCGATTTTTTAAAATAATATAATGTGTGGTGCGTGTTTATATTTGCTATCGTGTGCGTTAAAATATATTTTCAAGAAAAGCTCTAATTAATTTGACTTACGTTAAAAGTAATAATACAGAAGAACAGAAGTTGTTTCCGCGGCACCAAACTTTGAATTTGTCGGTCTGTGTGTCTGAAATAATCAAAAGCATACGAAAATGAAGAATTTTTGTATAAACGAACGTGAAGATGAAATTAAAGATACAAGTACACAGGTATGTAACAATTTCAATGTATAAAATCTCTTTAAAACAAATTAATTTATGCATGCATGTACTTTTTACTTGCGATGTACATATGTAGGTACTACGTACTATACACGGTGTCCCAAAAGTAATGGATCAAACGAAATATGTACTATGCTGATAGGGGTACTTAAGGGCTCTCAGAATTTGGTAACTTGTTCATCCCAAATCCCTACGGTTTTCGATTTAATGCAATTCTTTTGAAATTTAGAAAAACCCCTACTTTGCAACAGTATTTTGCTTCCTGCGCCCATTACTGATTTTTATTTTTTACAATTCTGTTACTATAACATTGCCAAATAGTTACAGACAATTAATTAATCAAAAAAATTTTATTTCATGCGCCATTTCGCTGCAAATTAACTAACAGTTGGCTTGGAAGTTTTATAAAAAATCAATTTCTAACTTTTATTTGAGAGCAACACCGCGAAAAAAATTTTTACGGTGTGAGAATGGTTTATTATTTTAAAAAGTTGGCCTGTTATTGTAGTTTTCAAAAAAGTATAAAAGTTTCCAAAGTTGAAGCTAGATCGAAAAATATTACAATTTGAATTCAACAAAACCGGGTTTTTCAGAAAAAAAAACAACAAAAAATAAACACATTTTCTCCAACTGTTATTTGTTTATTTCTCTTCGAACAAAAGCCTCTATTTTTGTTTGAAATTTTGCTCTCAAAATTTGTTGAGCTTTTTTAAAAACTACAATAACAGGGCAACTTTAAAATAATAAACCATTCTCACACCGTACAAATTTTTTTCGCGGTGTTGCTCTCAAATAAAAGTTAGAATTTGATTTTTTATAAAACGTATGAAATAAAATTTTTTTTTTATTAATTAATTAACTATTTGGCAATGTTATAGTAAAAGAATTGTAAAAAACAAAAATCAATAATGGGCGCAGGAAGCAAAATACTGTTGCAAAGTAGGAATTTTTCTAAATTTCATAAGAATAGCATTAAATCGAAAACCGTATGGATTTACCAAATTCTGAGAGCCTTTAAGTACCCCTATCAGCATATTTCGTTTGATCCAATGCTTTTAGGACACCCTGTATATCAAGTTATGCATTCGTACAAAAAAAAAAGTTGAGATAACATTTTTCCATGACATTACGATGGTAGAGAATGCCAAAAAAGTGGGTCCCGGAAGTCCGTCTGTCTGTCTGTCTGTCTGTCTGTATAAGGAGCTACAGCCTAACGGATGGACCGATTAATGTCAAACTTGGTATGTAGCGTTATTTGGCGACTCTCCAGAGGGTTTTTTGGAATTAATTTTTTTGGACAAAAAATAACGGGACTTGTCATGTACCGATTTTAGTTAAGTTGAAATTGCTCAAAAACGGCTAAAACGATTTTGTTTAAAAATTTCAAATGTTAGTTTTAAGACAAGGTCTATCTTCTAATGAAAATTTTTTTTTTGAAAATCATTATTAACGGTACCTGCAATAGAACCGGTTTTATCAAATCCGTTTATCTCCGAAACTTCTTATTCGATTTCAACGAAACTTTTTGTGAAGAAGCATTTATATTTTTAAATATAAGCCATACAAAAATTTTGAAAAAAATAATTTTAAGATTTTTAGAAAAATTTTGAAATTTTTTTTTGAAAAATCAAATTTTCGAAAATGGGTCATTAAGTTTTTTTAAAATTTTATGTTGCATCTTAATATATCAATCAAAACTGCATACTTGTTTTGGGGGGCAATTTGATTTCAGATTTTATATTATTTTTTTAAAAGACGAATTTTATTTTTTTTTTTCTGTACCCATATAGTAGGCACCTACATTTTCCAAATTTCTATATAAAAAGTCTTAAAAATTTAAGCAACTTGAACTCTTAGAGCAAGTTCGTGCATTTTATTTTTAAATAAGGGCATGTTTTTACATAGTTTGTATGTGGATAAATGTTTGTTATCAAATACAGACAACATGTTATATAATCAAATGAATTATGTAATTTAATACATTATTGTGCCTCTGCCTCTTGAATGTTTAACATAGTAAAATTTACCACAGGTACCTATTTACTATAGTATAAAGGGCAAGTTAAGGATTCCTTAAAAAGCACAAATAAAATAAATCCATACGTATCAGTCAAATTTTTTATTTAACTTAGTTTTTTGGCTTCTTTGTCTTTTTGAAAAATTACAGATTTTTACATTTCAAAACACTGTTTTACAAAAAAACGAAATTTCAAAATTTTTTTATCATGACCTAATACCTACGACTTGTAGGTCATATTGAATATATTAAAACTGCATAGTATGCATACTTTGTTTTTCAAATTAAAAAAATTATTACTATTTTAACAAAGTGAATCATATTTTAGAATATCAATTAGCTTCACAAAGAATAACTAAATAATACCTACATAAGTTCTACTTATAGCTATTGTTTAAATTTGCATAGATAACTCGTGTATCTAATCATGAACCTAAAGGAAATATTTATAACATGATGCTGTTGCTATTTCCAATGCATTCAAATTTTGCAGATTTTCAAAAAGGTTTATTTTATTGATGAATATTTAATAGTCAATTGTAAATTGCTCTCGTTTGTACTGAATAGAGAAAAAAAAACACTTGGTATATTTAGAGCCTGAAATTGAAACCTAATGCTACATCGGCATCGTTTCGAAATTTACTTTATAAATATCAATATTTTCAGATTACAAAGCGGTAAACAGAAATATAGGTAAAGTCATAAAGTGACAAAGTGTGATAGTAAAGTAGCAGAATAAAAATGAGAATTTTTTCAGTCAAGCAAACTTCAAAGAAAAAGAATTAAGTGAAAAATACTTAATAAATCCATTAAAGAGCATAATCCAATAACCCTTTTCATTCTTTAAATCACTAGCGCAACTCAATTGTGTTCCGACCAGTAAACTACTCCAAATCCATTATATTTTCAAAGAAATCAGGTGCACAGACGAGTAATAACTTCACCGCCCGTTTGCCGTGCATTATAAATTTGCTTTCTATGTCCGAGTGGCGAGTGCTTCCAAAGATGTGAAAAGTTATTTTTTTCATTCTTTGTTTTCATAAAACTTACTCACCACCAGGGAATGTTGGGTGAGTTATTATAGGTGGGTTGAGTTGTGTTGTGTTGCGTTTTTTTACGCCAAAGCACATCAGCATCAGCAACTTTTTCTATAATAATTTCAATAGAGCTAGCTATACACAGAGAAAATTTCAATTACAGTTGGTGTAATACCTCAGGGTTATCCCGACGATGAAAATTGGTAAAACTTCTGGTTGAACTTTATGCCATTGACTACAACAAGAGTAGTGCTTGCTCCCTCCTCATTGCCAATGGCTTGGCTATGGCTAGCTACTGATGCTGCTGCTGCTGTTGCAACTTGAGTGCAAATGCAAACAAGCTAAGAAATGGCTCTCTCTCTCTTCTCAGTTTGTGCAATTAGTTTAGTGGAAATTAAAAGTTGCTCTTGCTCTTCTGTTTTTGTTGCATATTTCTGGGCAAATTGCGGTGAAACAATTTAATATTGTTTTCACTTCAAGTATTTATAAACTGCGATGCACAAAAGAAGTGTTTCACAGCTAAGAGAAAATTTCAATGAAATGCAATTTATAAAGATTAATTGTTTACATAGTTTTTAAACTAGAAAAAATAAAATAAAATTTCATTCTCAAGATACTAGCAAATAAACTTAATAACGAACGGAAATTTGACTTAAATTCAAAAACATAAAATGAAAACGAGTTTTTTTCTTATCTTTGAATTTATAAGAATGCGAATGGTAGTTTTTGTTTTATTCGAGAGATAAACTTTTAAAAATTATCCTTCGTCAACTTAATTCTTGGAAAGAAAACAGTAAATTTATACACCTACGTCGGATAATAGAGAAGGGTTGCTTTCTGGGTAACGTGCTTTGCATAAGAATTATCAATGCAAAATAATACTAAATATTGTGTTAAGAGGTAGTTATAAGTTGGGAGTGGGTCAAAATTCTGACTTCAAAATATTGGTTTTCAAAATTCTGTTATTTTTCTATTCTGTCTTTCGAAATTCAGCATCTTAAAATTCTGTTTTTAAAATTGTTCCAGCATTATTTGAACAAAATTCTGCCAAATGTGTTTTTTTTTTTATAGCATAGGCACTTTCTAAAGAAAAATACAAGTAACTAATTTAATTCAAAATTAGTACTTTAATAAAGATTTTTAGTTTCTATCGTATATATTTTTTTAAATGCATAGACTGACTTTCTTTCAACTAACATCTATATACTACTTAGAAACAATGTTTTTTTAGATGTAAAAAATTCCTTTTCTTATTCAATTTTTTGAATATTCATCTTTATTTCATAAATTAATAAATTTTTGATTATTGAAAAAAAAAAAATATAGCTATTTAATATTAAAAACTTTTTCTCAATATTTTCAAATTTATTTATTTACTAAACAAAAACTTAATATGCTTAAAAAAGTGACAAAGTAAGTAAGCATTCAAATACCTAAGCAGTAGATCAAGCATAAGGACGATTTTATAGAATTCTACAAAAAATTAAAAAAAAGCGCGCGCTTTTAAACATTTTTCAAACCCTTATTTAATTTTTTGCAAAACTTTGTAATACAGAATTATGAAAAGTAGAATTTTGAAAAGCAGTATTTTGAAAAACTGAGTTTTGAAAGCAGAATTTAGTAAAGCAGAATTTTGAAGGCACAATTTTAACCCCAACCCTTATAAGTTGGCATTTTTGTAGAAAAAGGAGAAACTTGATTTGCTTGTCCTCAGAAGATCCAGAATTGTTTTTTATTAAATCAAGCTGTTGTTATATGTGTCTAAAACTAGAATTGCAGCATACGCTTTATGTCCGTTTTAAGTTTTTGCTCGGTTTGTCATCAAGGAATTTTTACTGTATCCGAGACACGAAGAATTTTTGTAATAACACCAATATTTAGAACCAACCATATATTCCATTTGAATACATTATACAAAACGTATAAAAAACAATCTTAGGCAAGGCATTTAGTATTAGTTTTAATGTTTATTTCCTTGTATATTTTAAAGTGGATCTCACTTCAAAATAAAAGCTAAAATGATCAATATAGCTTCCAATAACAATTTAAAATCAGCTCCATTTAGCATAACCATGGTTCCTTCACTCAAGGCAAAAGCAAACCCTCATCAAAGAAAACATGGAAGATTAGATGGTGAGATGATGTTGAACGACTCTCTACCCTTTCCTGTTCCTGACTCGACAATAGTGGTAAAGTGCACTAAAACTGGATACAAACTTCAAAGGTAAACTGCAATCCCATCAGTGGCGATGGCACAGTGTCAGTTTAATGCTGTCAATGACTTTCACTTGAGTAAACTCAACTGGTTTCCTTGCATTAGAGGGATGCATCAGAAAAGGGTTAGCTTTATAAAGTACAATCTCATGTGTGCGCTGTTAAAAGCATTCAACTAAACAAAGGTTTTGTATACATTTAATAAAGGTAAACACTCTTTATCATTTGATTGTTTTTAGTTCTTGACTTTATTTTGAGAAATTGTATTTCTTTATTTTCGTAATTATTATAATAAACGAAAATAAAACTCTCAAATTTGATGAATTCTTTTTGTTCACTAGTGACCTTCAATGCAAAATTAATTAAGTATGTATATTATTGGAACTAACCATAGAAGAGTGTAATAATTGTTGAACAGCCTTATGAACTTTTTTTTTACATCTCACGCTGTTATTAAAAACAAATAGTACTTTTAAAAAAATGACATAAACTGGGTGATGCACAGTGTATTAGTGTATTTGGTTTAAAAGAACAAAGAGTGGATTTCCAGTTAGTACAACTTTAGATCAAGGACAGTTTTATTAAATATCTCTTCAAAAGTGTTTATTAGATTTAACTGGATGTGCGAGTAATCTCTATTAAATTAAATTCATAAAAGTTTTGCATGTATTTATCTACTTTTAAAGGCTGGTATTATTACAAATTTACAATTTATATAATTGAAACCCAAGTAAAAAAATAAACGAGATAATTCTGTACTACAAATAACTTTGTAAAGAATTATTTCTTATTCGATTTTTCAAAATTTCTAAATGTAATACCAAACTTTTGGATTATTTCGAGTGAAATAAATAATGGGAGCGGGTCATAATTCTGCTTGTCAAAATTCTGTACGACAAAATTCTGTAGGGTCAAAATACTGTAAGACCATAATTCTGTACGTCATTATACTGTAAATACAAAATTCTGTACGTCAAAATACTGTATGAACAAAATACTGACTTGCAAAATTCTGTTTTGTAAAATTCTGTACGGCAAAATACTGTATTTTCAATACAGTATTTTTTAAGAAATTTCCTTTGATAAAAAAACACTAAATAGTAGCTTTAAATATAATTATTGACAGTAAAGTTGTAATTTTATACAAACATAATTATTAAAGTAAAAAAGTTAATCAATTCTAGGAACTTTTCTTAGAAACTTTTCTTAAACATACAAAATACGTTTTACAAAAAAAAATGTCAAAATTAATATAAATACCTAATGTAAAAAAGTGCGAGTGCACTTTTTTACATTGTCAAAACGATATTTTTTAAAGCATTTTTACAGAATTTTGAAATACAGAATTTTGATATACAGAATTTTGAAGTACAGTATTTTGACCAACCAGAATTTTGCTATACAGAATTTTGACTTTCAGAATTTTGTTCGTACAGCATTTTGCACATACAGAATTTTGACATACAGTATTTTGGCATACAGTATTTTGAATACAGAATTTTGCAACATACAGAATTTCGACCCCAACCCATAAATAATGATTTTAGAAAATTTTGTTTAAATTTATAAGATTAAAGTGTGCTTGAGAAAAAAGCAACAAAAAACTCCAATGTGAATTAATGTCCCCGTTCTAAATATTTTTTAAACTGAGAACTTAAGAAAAACCGAAATCTAAAAATAATTGTTTAAAATTTATTTTTAGATCTTAAGAAATCGGTCGTCCGTAAGTTATCCAAATATTTTTTTATATCCACAATTTCAAGGATATTTTAAGTTTAAAATTTTTTTGAGGATAAATTAATCTTTTCATTTACTTTTCCTATACACTTACTAAAAAAAATAAAAAAGGTTTAACATTCTAACCAACTTTAAATTAACCATAATAGGCTCCGGAGCTAGGTAAATAATTTTGTTCCTTCAGAGAGACTGATCAATTTATAGACTGGAAGGCTCAATGCTTCACAGGCAAATTAATGCAACCAATGTATAAATGCGTTTGAATGATACAGTAGGCAATGGTAGTTTAATATCGTTAATATGAAAACAGTGAACAAAATTGCATGTTTCGACTGTATATGTGTAAAATTAATGGTTTATCAACAAAAGTTCAAATTTGCCTAGAATATCTCAAATTTTTGTTTCTGCTTTATACTTCTTAAAATGCACTTCACCAATTAAAATATGCAAAAATTCTGCTATGCAAAAATTCTGCTATTAGTTAAGGTATGCCAAACAATGCCACTAACATGCAGCTAATATTAAAAGAAATATATCCTTATCTTCATATTTTCCAAAATTTACAATTTTACTTCTAAACTGTTGTCCACATGCCCATATCTATAAAAATAATTCACAATAAACCAATCAAATATGTACATATATCGGAATATCGATTTTAAAAATTTGCTCAGTCAAATTTGAAGGTACAAATTACCTCCCACTATCATTTATCCTAAATAAAACTGAAAATACATAACATACAAAACAATATCAATCTGCTTTATCTAAAATGAACAATAGCCTCTGCAATTTATGTTTAGAAAAAAAAATTGAAAAAAATATCTTAGCTTCCCCATTTGCCTATGTAGAATTTATTGTAGATACAATAAAATAGTATCGTGAACAACTATATGGAATCATCAAACATCAAAGTGATGAAGCTTACACTGTCGAGTTGATGTGAGGTGCAACCCAGTGCCTGGTACTATAGTTCGTCAAAATCTAACGATTCTTTCATAGAATTACCACAAAATGATTCTCTCCTCTCCAGCTTGCAAATAATCGAATCGAAGTGAATAGTCGTGCAATTTACCCGCAGCCTCTTCAATTCCTTTGTCTGATTGTTGATTGGGTTTTACCGCGTTTTTTGTATATACCTATTGTTTTCCCGTTTTATTTTTGTTTTGAATAAAAAGCCACAAACTACCTTCGTATCACGGTAGTTTAAAATTTCAACATCAATTAGCACATGAAAGGGATAAAATGCATAAATGAGATGCACGTTTTTGCATATATTATGAAAATTTTCTTCGACACTTACAAAAAAAATAAACAATTATGTAAACATTACCTACAAACTTATTTGTTTGTCATACAAATCAACGGCGTATACAAGGGGGGGGGGGGGTCACGGGGTCATGACCCCCCCCAAGAACTCAGAACTTAAAAAAGAATTTGTTATGTGATACTGAAATCTCTTGAGTAAGATTATTTTCAAAATGTTGAAGTTTTAGAACATGAACGAAAATTAAAAGTAAAAAAAATTTTTGGTATTCAAACAAACTATTTTACCATATTTTGGGGATGTGGTTATATTTTTAGCGAACGCTATGCTGGATTAGGATTATTTTGATTCGTTCGATAGTATTAGTTGAGCTGTGCTGTAGAGTTTTGTATGGAAACAAAATCCGGATAAGTATTATATTCAAAGCTTTTTAAAGGAAATTGAATCTGGTAGGTAAACAAAAATAATATCTTAAGGGCAAGACACTGCTTACCAGCAAATAAAAGAAGCAGCCATATCTTCTATTTTTTTATATGATGAAGTGAATAAAATATGTTTTAAATAGGGAAGCTTTCTGTGGCCTTGCTCTGTGGAGGTCAATTCTGTTGATAAAATTCGTCATCGGCAAAATGTTAAAGAAGGATATCATTTCTCAAATCTTTTTAGTTTTTTGCAATGTTCCAGTTCAATACATTCGTCTGATAAAATTTGGTGAATTTTGTTTGCTTACAGAATATAACAGTATTTTGTACATACTAGATCTGTTGCATTTTTTGAAACAACTATCGATTTGTTAATCATCAATGGCCAGTCAATTATAGAAGCAATGTAAGCAACCTTATCTAAGGCAATTTAAATATTATTATTAAATATCACTTAGGGCTAATTTTTTGAATAGTTAGATAAACCTAAGTTAGAGCTTATTCCTACGAATAAAAGTTTATTTTTATAGTGACCTTTATTCTTCTGATAGTCTATCTGACGATTGAAAAAGCAGGGCTTAATCTAATAAATACAACTGAATGTTTTTTATATTGTAAACCGCTGATTAATACCTGAAAACGGACGAATTCCAAAATATCGCCAAAATTATTTTTTTTTGTCTTTACTATTTTAATAGAGGTATTTTAAATTCCCATACAATTTTAAAACAAAATTTCAAAAAAAATTATATTTTCAAATGCAATTTTTTTTACAAAACCTTGCGATTCGTTTGCCTGAGGTTAGGAAGACTTTTAATTCAAAAGTTAAAACTGTTATTAAGTAAAAACGATTTTTATTTTAACTTTCTGGGCTAGCGAATCGAAGTACTCGTACAGTACATTTTATTTTTAGGAGAGGATATAGCCTCAATTGGTCAAAGTTAAAGCCTAGTACGCTGCTGATAAGAAACGAAAAATCCCATACAAAAATGAAACAACAAAATGGTAAACCAAAAATTTCGTTCAACTTTTCGTTCTGTAGCACGCTGTTCGGCACAACGAAATTGAAAGTCTAAACTTCTTTTTCGCACACAAACAATTGCCAGGGACATTCATTCTGTATGGAAAAATGACATTTTGAGTTTTTTTGTTTGTTTTTGTTGTTCATTTTGTCATTGCATGTCTTTCTGCGATGCGTGTTTGCTTTTTTTTCATTTATTTTTTGCAATTTTTGAGTATTTTTCGGTCCAGATTTCGCAAGCATTTCGTTGTCCTCGTGGAGACCGACGAAAAATTTCGTTTCACATCAGCAGCGTTCTAGGCTTCAAGGCTTAACGCTAAACTTAAACGAATCTCATACCGTTTTTGTTTGGTTATTTTTAGAACTACATTCGGAACTTTTCGATTCGAAATTCAAGACGCACAAATTTTAATGTTTAATAATTCAAAAAGCCCATTTTCAGGTTTATGCCTGCTATCAAAACTTTTGAAAAAAAAAAAAAAAAAAATTGGCATGACCCCCCCCAAGAAGCAAACCTGTATACGCCCCTGATACAAATCAAATATGTAAACATAATAAACTTTTTGTAATTGCCCAAACCTGAAATTTTTTAAATTTGTTTTTATTTTTTTAGAAATCTAATAATTATCCTAACACTTCTCCAAAGTAAAACTATTAATTTTTCTGTGAGTTCTATTGAAAATAGAAAATATAAGTATTATAAAAAATTTATTGCGGAAATTAAAGTGAGAAAAAGTGGTGTGATATTTTTATTTAATTAACAGTGTGTTTTATTAACGTTCAATAAGGTAAAATTTATTAGAAAAGTCTTATTATAATTTCTGTGCAAGGCCATATAAAAGGTCATATGCATGCAGTTTCATAGCATAATAAATAGGCAAACTGATTGACTCTCATTAAACTTATGATAATAAGAAGCTTGACGCATAACATATTAGAGAAGCATTTAAACTTTTTTTTATTGTTGAACACAAGTTTCAGAAAGAAATTCTTTTTGTTTACATAATTAAAGAAGCGCATATGAGTTTTTTTTCGGTTTTAGTTTGATTTGTAACATTTGTAGGTCACTATGGCGTATGGGTAACATTTTATAACACATTTTCGGTGACTAAAAATTTCGTTCTTATCTACTAAATATAAAATGTAATAAAGTTGTATTTGTGGAACGTTTTCATATTTTATTTTTGTAAATCTAAATTATACACTAGAATTACTGGTCTTTGAGGGCTTTTTAGTGTTAAGACCACATCGTGCCCTTTCTGCCATATTATCTGTTGAAAGGGAATATAAACCTTGTTGTCCTTAATGTAACATGTAAAGCTCACTTCTTTTTCTTGTAAAATTGGGTTTTAAATTCAGTCAATGAATGTTGGAAACGGCAAAGTCAAAGTTTTTATATTGACATTTCTTTTCAAAAATTAAATTTTTACACCCCAACGCGACAAAAGAAGTATAACTACAATAATGATATTTCTCATAAAACTTATTGCCCTTATTTTGTCCTGGGTGAAATCTAAATGCACTAAACTTATAGATTTCATATTTTGTTAATAGCCTCTAGAGAAAAATTGTAGGTCGTTGTAGGTAGGGGTTCTATATTTTGCTTTTCGAAAAAAAATTAATGGTTTTACTCTGGTTAGGTTAATTTATCTGTTCAAAGATAGAGGTATACCTGGTTGTCTTTAAACACTTTATTTAGTTTTGGTGGCCTATACCCATGAGGAATGCAGAAAGTGCATATATTTTTTTAGAAAACAATTATTCTAAAAATTTGATACAAATTTTTACCTTTTTGTAAAAAAAAATTGCTAAACAGCAGACTATCAATGTTTAAAAGAATAAAAAAAACTCATCGAGTTTAATTTTATTTTCAATTTATTAATAAAAAAAACTTTTTTTGTTTTTAACTTCTAAATGAAATAATATCTAAAATTGAACCGAAATAGGCACAATGAACCATAAAAAAAAGGGTTTTCACTAGCTCAAATATCTTGACTTGAGACAAGTTTTCCTGCTTTATCAACCAACATCCTTATTTTAGGCTTTTGAAAAATGTGTATGAAGTAAAATTAATTTATATTATATGTACCTACAGGAATTGAAGAAAAAAAAAAATTCATCAGATATTCTCATCACAAAAGATTGTGGTATTTTCAAAGACTGTATGAATTTATTATTGCGTAAACATCAAAGGGTTTCTCAAAGGAATTTATTCCTTTGATAAATGAAATTTTTAAGTGTATAATCGAAAGATATTTTCAAAACATTCAATTTTAATTGTTAAGAAATCTTTAGTTATTTATTCAATCGAGCCAACATGTGTATGAGTATTAGTAGGTACTTTTATAAATATACCATTTTGTATAAGTACCTATAACGTTAACGTCACTACGGAGTTTGTTATGGCTTATGAATATTAAATTTTGAATCAAAAAGATTTACAGGGTGTCTGGTAGAAAATGGATAAGCCTGAAATGGCTGATAGGTGCACTTTTGACTGTTCTGAAACCGAATAGAAAAAGTTTCTATCGCAACCAGTTTAGAAAATATTAGATTTTTTTCGTTCAGTGTACTTTAAATTTCATCATCTTACGTTTTCTTTAACCACAACCACGAATGAATGAATTTTATAAATTTCTTATTTTTATAATTTTCTACAGTAATTGGCTCACTACATAAGAAGTTAAAAGTTTTTACATATAACTGTTGCATCTTTTCTTTAAAAAAATTTTGAAATTTGTTTTTCGATGCAAAATGTGAAAAAAAAAATTTTATGAAAATTTTCAAACACCTGTGGTATAAAAAAAATCCATAGGAACGTAGGTGGCCAACTTTTTTAAAAATATGCGCGTCCAAAGGGGATTGCGGAACGGTAAAAGTTTTTATCAAATCTAGAGTAACTAGGAAGTTATTGGTACCAAAGTGCAAAAAAATTATTTTAACTGTAAAATCTTAAGTTTTTCACATTGCTGCCACAAATGCATGGATTCCATCAGTTTTTTTAATCAGTCATATTTTACAATAATTCTTCTTACACATAAATATAAAAAAAGTGTTACAACCGTTGAACAATGGCTACAAAAAAAAAATAATTTAACTTGTTTTTTTAATGCAAAATAGAAAAAGAAAATATTTGTTTGCTCAGTTTAAGCATGGGCATACAATTGTGCATCGGGACAGCTTGTTTTGAGTTTTCACTTCTTAATGATCTCGTTTTAAAGAAAAATTGAGATTGGCCCAATGCAACCTCATCAAAAATGTTGCAATGTTTTCGAACTTGTGTTCAATTCCCAATCAGATTGGGCTACGAAAAACATCCAATATTTGTTAGATGCATTTTAACTTACAGTTAATATTGTGAGCCACTTCTTATTTTATCTTTTAAACTGGTTATTAGCAAACAAATATTTTTTTTCTCTTTTGCATTTGCACTTTGGTACCAATAACTTCCTAGTAACTCTAGATTCGATTTGATTTGATTTGATTTTTACCATTCTGCAATCCATTTTGGACGCGCATATTTTTAAAAAAGTTGGCCACCTACGTTCCTATGGATTTTTTTTATACCACAGGTGTTTGAAAATTTTCATAAAAATTTTTTTTTTTTCACATTTTGCATCGAAAAGCGAATTTCAAAATTTTTTTAAAGAAAAGATGCAACAGTTAAAAAAACTTTTAACTTCTTACGTAGTGAGCCAATTACTGTAGAAAATTATAAAAATAAGAAATTTATAAAATTCATTCATTCGTGGTTGTGGTTAAAGAAAACGTAAGATGATGAAATTTAAAGTACACTGAACGAAAAAAAGCTAATATTTTCTAATCTGGTTGCGATAGAAACTTTTTCTATTCGGTTTCAGAACAGTCAAAAGTGCACCTATCAGCCATTTCAGGCTTATCCATTTTCTACCGGACACCCTGTATGTAATACAATATTTTATAAATGCGTTATTTTAATGAACCGACTGCATCTCAGATAATTTTTACTTGCGATATCGGTACTATATATCAAGTTATGCATTCGTACAAAAAAAAAAGTTGAGATAACATTTTTCCATGACATTACGATGGTAGACAATGCCAAAAAAGTGGGTCCCGGAAGTCCGTCTGTCTGTCTGTCAGTCTGTCTGTCAGTCAGTCTGTCTGTCTGTATAAGGAGCTACAGCCTTAACGGATATACCGATTAATGTCAAACTTGGTATGTAGCGGTATTTGGCGACTCTCCAGAGGGGTTTTTGGAATTAATTTTTTGGACCAAAAATAACGGTACTTGTCATATACCGATTTTAGTAAAATTGAAATATCTCGGAAAAGGCTCTAACGATTTTGTTTAAAAAATTCAAATGTTAGTTTTAAGCTAAGGTCTATATTTCAATGAAAAAAAATTTTTTGAAAATCATTATTAACGGTACCTGCCATAGAACCGTTTTTTTTTTTTCAAATTCGAATATCTCCGAAACTTCTTATTCGATTTCAATGAAACTTTTTGTGAAGAAGCATTTATATAATTTAAATATAAACCAAAAATAAAATTCCCAAAAAACGATTTTTGGATTTTTAAAAAAATTTTGAAAATTTTTTTTTGAAAAATCAAATTTTCGTAAACGGGACATTGAATTTTTTGAAATTTTGTTTTTAGATGTTGATAAGTGATTTCTACAAAATGGCATTACAATTTTATTTTAAAACTTTTTTTCCAAAAAATTATTTATAAAAAATTGTTTTTAAAAAAAACGGCTCTAGCGATTTTGAAAATTTTTTTTTCTAAAAATCCGCGTTAAGATATCAATCAAAACTGCATACTTGTTTTGGAGGGCAATTTGATTTCAGATTTTATTTTATTTTTTTTTAAAACGAATTTTATTTTTTTTTTTCCAAATTTCTATATAAAAAGTCTTAATAATTTAAGCAACTTTAACTCCAAGAGCAAGTTCGTGCGACCCAGTCGTGCATTTTATTTTTATAATAAACGAATTACGAAATTATCAAAAATATCAGAAAAAGTAACAAAGCTTGATAGAATTAGAAGTACGAAGATCCGAGGAAGCCTTCATGTTAAAAACACCATCTCCCACAAAAATGGAACACGACCGACTCAGTTGGTATTGCCATGTTCAAAGGAGAGATCCTGAGAACCCCGTCAAAAAAGCAATATCATACAACGTTCCAACACGAAATAGAAAGAAAGGTAGGCCTAAAAATTCCTGGTACAAGCAAATGCAAAACCACCAGCATTCAGTTGGCCTTAGAAATGGAACAATACAAAACCGGGAGGCTTGCCGCCGATTTCTGAGGTCAACCCGGCGAACCCCACAGGCGGATCACTAGTGTGAAGCAGTTACGTGGGATAGTTATGATCCCCTCGACATCGAGATCATAACAGCGCCGAGAAAAAGGAAGAAGAAGATCAAAAATATCAGAAAACTTAATTTTACAAAAAAAATTTCGATTTGTTTCCTTCCTGTTTCGTTTTCGAATTTATTTGTCTTTTTTGTATGGGATTTTATATAATTTCCCTGATTTACATCTTTGGTTTTTCAACAAGTTCATAAACTAAAACTATACTATTACTTATTTATCCTATTTCTGTGACCTTTTTTTAAATCAAAATTATGATCGTGGGCTTTAGTTCTGTCTTCTTTTTTTATAATATTTCGCCGACGACGTTTCAGGCGTCAAGCCCACTTACTTGCAGAACTAGTTCTTTAAGCTCTTGACCATGGCCCAAATAGAGTTCAAAAAAATGTACCAACTAAGTTAACAGACATATATTTGGTCCATACTCATTCGCCCATCATCTTTTTTATAACTGTTGATTTGCCTATTTGTACATGTTCTTTGACTTAAAACAATAAGTCAAGTTTTCAATTAACAAAAAACAAACAAACTTTGTCCTTTCAAAACTCAAACTAAAATCAATAAAACTTTTTAACAAAAGTCAGACAAACCAATTTAAAGTGCACAACAACTACCAAAAAATATTCCATTTACCTATTACCTATCTAGAAAGGTATGTATAGTTTTTTTTTAAACTAAATATCATCATAAAATCTGTAATAAAACTCAATTAGACCCGAATATTATGCCATAATCGTTAAGTGCCCTGACTATTTGAAAATTGTAGTTTTTGTTGAAACAAGAAGAATTAAAAAAAAAAGAACTTGAAAACTCAACAAAGTTGATGTGCACGGATACGGATATACGAGCATCACAACGGTCGAACGTAAAATTTTCCGGAGAGTAATTAAAAAGTTTGAGTTTCCTTTTTTAAAGTCATTAATTTTATATGACTATCCACTTGGTTCTCTATATGTGTGTGGAAGGGGGTTTGAAAATGTTTAAAAAGGCTCATTTCATCTTTCCCAGGAATCAAGACTGATTTCACTTTAGATAGCTTTTGCAGATGTTTTATAACTTTTTTAACTATATTATAAATTGAAATTGTCTGTTGAAATAGGGGTTCTAAGTTATCCTCGGGTATAATCCCGTTTATATTCAATATTTGTGATCAAGATAATTGAGAAAATCAATTGAAAGGGTATGGAAGTGAAAATGTGGTTTTATTACGAAAAGTTATGAGTTCATTATTTATATAATGTGTAGAATAATGTTTTGTAACAATTTAAATTTTAAGAAAGATGTTTTGGTTGTACAACACTTACAGCTATAATCTTAAAAATACAGTATTGCCTTTAAGGATTTAAAATTTAATTTCAACACTCTTCTTTTCCGTTTAAAAAAATTTCTAAACCGTTAAAAGCCGTAGAACCTAATGTGAGCTATTGATTTTAATACTAAAATATGAGAATGGAATGTCCTATTTACTGAAGCTATAAATCTATAAGATGAACAATGAACTGAAAATATAAAATAAATTTAAAAAGAAAAAAAATTTGAAAAGTACAAGTGAATAGAAGAGTTAAGAAAACAAAAAGAAATTTTTTTATTTAAAATCAGTTTTAATATTGCATACCTACATTTTTCAAAATTTTTTATACAAGTCAAAAGCACTTATAGTGTTGTTAAAATACCTATGTATTAAAAAAATGCATTTGAAACTAAGAAAAAAAATTATTGCAAATAAAAAAAAATTGCATTAAAAAAAAATTATTTATTGCAACTGAAAAATATTTGCAATGAAAGAAAATATTTATTGCAACTGAAAAATATTTGCTGCAACTAAAAATATTTTGCATCAAAAAAAATGTTGTTGTAAAAATATAATAAACGAGAAAATTAAATTTTAAATTTTTCGACTTAAAATGACCTCAGGAATCCATGGTTTTCATTTGGGGCGGTGACTGTGGAACACCCTGTATATCTACTTTAAGTATATTCAAAAATACCTAATTGCACTTACAAAGCCTTGCATTTATTCCACAGGTCCTTGTTTTTTTTTGCCTGGACAATAGGGCCAATAGGGAAAAGCTTTTTTCTATTAAAATACTTTTCTAACTATTTTGATTAAACGTTCTGTACTATCTCGAAAGAAATTCATCGATATTTGTCGTTATTTTGATAAAAGGTTTTCATTGCCACAATTTTTTTCTCAGAAAATTAAATTGAATTTAAATAGCAGTTATTTATTTTTTTTTTTTTTGTAGATGATAACAGATGCTATATTGGTAGGTACACCTAATGATTTTGTCTTTTTTCGAATGTCGAGACACAATTAGTTTATGAAAAGCTTAAGAAGCATACACATTATGATTGCCATCGTTATGTTTTTCAGGTTCTCTGCCATCCTAACGTAATGTTTCACCTGGATTTGAACTATTTTTGAAAAGCGGCACATGGCGCTTTTCGAATTGCATCATCATGCAATAATTTTCATGCAATTTTAAATCATCCATATTTGTTTTTTTTTTTGTTGTATTCACTATAACTTATTCATTTGTCAAATCCAAAAAAGTTGACACACAACTTAATTATTATCGTTCACGATTTTACCAATTAAAAATTTTATTACTTCGTACAAAAATTATTGCAATTTTTGCACTCACCTGATCCACGTGATTTTTTTTGTTTGTTCAAATCTTTACATTCAATCACAAACGAAATGGTATAATAAATGGTTGATGGTTTGTGTGGCGTTTTTCTCTCTCGAAAAGATTCACAATTATCGATAAACAAATAATAGAGGTATTCTTTATCAAAGAATTTATTTTTCAAAATAACATTTAACAATAATTTGCTCATAGTCACGATTCTATGCCCACAATTCAGTTAAACTATAATCAGGTTTTACTTTTTTTTGCTTACATAAATTTCAAACAATACAATATTTATTTTAAAAGCCATAGAAACCTTATTGTAAGCAGGTGCGCTCAACAATACAATGATGCTAATCAAAATTTTATTTCAAAACCACAATACCTGAATGCAATTCCGATTTATACGATTGAATAAAAGCAATTTCAATTTTTAGTGCTAATGGTAATTGTTAACGCAAGTTTTTTTTTGCACATAATCAACGAAGGTATATTGAAGTGTTAAATAAAGTTTTGATCGCTTTAAAATCCATTGAGCTATTAGCAAGTCTAGATATATTTGCTTGAATTGTTATTTTATTACCGAGAATTATTTTACGATGATGAAGTCAAGCAAATATATAAAATAGCGTTGAGAATATTTTTTGTTATTAAACTTTTCAGGTTATTTTCATGGTTCTTCTAAAATTAAAGAAAACATGGATTTTGCAAAAGCTTTTAAATTTCATAATACATCTTCGTTTTGGCATTGAAACCCTTTCCTCAAAAATCCCATTTAATCTCTTGTCGAGAATTTTGAAGGTTAGGATTATTAATTTTTTTCTAAGCGATAGCTTAGGTGAGTAAAACAATTTTTACTTGCTCTATAGGGCAAGTATTGGTTTCGTGTCGAAAAAAAAATTTGAGGTTTTAATCAAAACCAACATTACGATGATGGAGAATTCCAAAAAAGTGGGTCTCGCAAATCCGTCCGTGCGTCTGTGCGTCTGTGCGTCTGTGCGTCTGTGCGTCTGTGCGTCCATCTGTACACATTTCCACAGCCTTAACGCGTGGATGGATTTTCTTCAAATTTGGTACAGATGATTTTTATGGAATTCTGAAAGTTGGTTTTTTTTGTTTTTTTTATATCTCGTTTAGATCGTATACCTCCCATACAAAAAAATACGATATTGCGAATTTCTCGAAAACGGCTCTAACGATTTTGATTAAACTTTGTATACGTAATATTTAAAGCAATGGCAATAAAATTGCATTTTTATTTTTTCTCAAAAAAGTCAAATACAAAAAAAAAATTTTTTTTATATGAAAAAAATTTAGTCTAAATGTTGGCTCTTCCCCAACCTCAACAAAATTTCTTTAAAATTTATTTTAGAGGCAGCTCGTAAAATCTACAAGTAAACTAACATAAAAGTGCTTTGAACTGCAAGAGCAAGTACGTGCGACCCCAGTCGTGCATTTTATTTTGTTTTGTTTTAAGAACTTTATTTTGAAATTTCAGTGCACTCAATGATAAGAAATATCTGTCGGTAAATTTTAAATAAAATTGGTTTAGCCACAAGATAAACCCTTTAACCACTAAAATTCCAATTTTGGAAAGTACAGGAACGCCAGTTATCCTTTATCCGATAAAAAAAATGCAGTTTTGTTGAAAACACTTACATAATTATATGAACTTAATTTAATCATAAAATCATTTGCAGTGCCGGTTTAAGCACTACCGGTGCCCCTGGGCAAGATTGCAAGTGGCGCCTCTAAAAAAAATCATTTTAAAACGAAAACCCAAAATCCCGAAAACCCAGAACCCCGAAAACCCAAAATCCAGAATGGGATCCCGAAATTTTTTTCGGGATTTCGGTTTCGAAAACAATCCTTAGTGTGTAATTAAGGTGTTAACACGTAAAAAACAATATAAGTTATGATTCCGTTAATAGCTCTTTTTTACATGATTTCAAGTTCTTATTGCGCTTTCAGCAGCGTTTTGTTGTGATTGAGTTAAGTTGGAAAAATCGTTGAATTATGAGTTTAAATATTTAACTTATAATAATTGTATGTTTAAATTGTTATTTAATTGGTTCTAATTTTATGTTTCAGTTAAAATTTCAGTGAAACACAATTTTGAAGAGTTTTTTATTTCTTCTGTTTTATTTTCGGGATTTTGGGTTTTCGGGTTCTTGGTTTTTCGGGATTCTGGGTTTTCCGGATTTTAGGTTTTCGGGATTTTCTGGTTTTTGAGTTTTCGGGATTTAGAGTTTTCTGGATTTTGGGCTTTCTGGATTTTGGATTTCGGGATTCTGTCCGTCTCCCTTTTTTTCATTATTCATTATTACAGTCTAGATATTCTCAATAAACTATTTTGTCTCGTCGGTCTATTCTTTTCCATATCCGGAAAAAATAAAGAAACACACTCATTCTCCATATTACCAGCTAGGATTTAGTGATTTATATTTTGCCTTTGCAAAAATTAATATGGTTGGAGGAATATTAAGATTGCATTAGTCTTCCTTGTTCTTCAAAGATGAACGAAGATCTTGGACACGATTGTCCTTCGGGAAGCCAAGTTCCGATACGCTCCTTATTTCAAGTAGCCTAAATTTAAATTTAAACAAAAATACATTTTTTCGGCTGATATTTTTACAACCTTGAATATTTTATTATATTTATAGGTATTTTAATAAATTGAAGTCTAATATGGAACTTTCAGGAATATTTACCTATTACATTTTTGTCTACTTAGACACTTCTTAACTTTTGTCAAAAATTGGGAAATATGCTTTATTTAATAAAAATAAATACCACACTATTCGAGGTTAACACAATCTAAACCTAGACACAAGTTTGGCAGCTATTAGACACCAGTAAACAAGGTTTTTGAACAAATTTTCAAAATTGAAGCAGTTGTTTAAAGTTAAGCAACGTTTATAAATAATAGCCTTTGTATTTTCATATTTATAACACCTTACAAGAGTCAAGAAACTCAACAGGTGTGGTGAATTTCAATGTTAAGTAGGTATCACACTGAATTATTTTCAAACTTCCACCACACTATCTACCTATATGACTTAAATCCACCTTAAACCTAAATAAGATAAACCAAAAACCTTAAGATACCTTTAATTTCAGTCAAAAGAAAGATTTACTTTAACATTTCAAAACATTATTTCACCATAACGTTAAATTATCAAACTCGCTCTCTTAAACCAATCTCGCCCCATTGTGTTTCTCTTAAATTTGATTTCGCCTTTAACTACTTTTGTGTACTAAAAAAATCCATCAAATACCTTTTAAACCAAACAAACCGGCAAAAATATTTATAATCCATTCCTATATAAAAATTGAATTTCTTCTATGAGTTAGATTCAAATGTGATTTTTTTTTTGAAAAGAAATACAAAAAAAGAAACGATAAAAAATAAAACCAAAGAAAAAGCAATAAAATAACTAAAATAAATACAAATGAAAGAATATAAGAAGAAAAAATAAAATAATAAAAAAAAAAAACTTTCGCCACGTCTTCTCTCACATTCACTTGTAGTGCTTACTCGTACTATAAAAAAATTTTCATTCCGTGTGTAAGCTATTTAGGTATAAGGCCGACTGCGACCAAAAACCTGATTTTCGTCGTAAGAAAAGCCTCCAACCACCAGCAGACCACTTAACCCACGTCCCTCCTCAAGCCCCCCAAATCTTCAACAAATCATCCATTCTGTACGTAAGTAACGTACAATACGTACCTCTCACAGCTCTAAGCTACTCCTCAGATTCACTACGAATTATTTAGTTTTTAGCACACAGCCAGTTCAGTAGCCGTGTCGTATTCGTCGTATCCAAAAGATACTTCTTCCATCATATCGTCGTTGTCGTCGTCAAATAGATATTCAAGTCCGGGGTTCAATTGAACCGAATGAACGAGTTTACCTCAGTCGCTCTAGGAGCGTTGTCGTGGACGGTATTTGTGATTTTTTTTTAAATATAAGATACAATTAAAAAATATATCTGAAATTTTTTTTATATATTCAAATTTCGGAGTGTGAATCAAATAAATGATATCCTTATTGAAATAGGATATCCTTGTTGAGTTTACAATACAAAATAAACATCGCGTCTTGAAATCAAAGATTCAGATACAAATTTATTCGTTTTTCTTATTATTTTTGGGCCAAATTACCGGATTTCTTCGAAGAGAAAGTTTTTCTTCTCTATGGCCAACATTATAATTTAGTGGCGGCAGAAACCACGCTTTTATAAAATTTAATTCAAATTCAAAAATCAGAAAAAAGCAACTTAATTCGGGATATTAAATATACAAAAATTTCCAAGGTGTTCTTCCGATTCGTTTGGAGACACCAATATTCTTAGACCCAAGCTGGATTATAATAACCTTTAGTAGATATATGTACGTTAAAAGAAAAAAATACTAAATAAAAAAGGTAGAAGAAGAAACTTCGACCCGGTTTTCTCCTTTACCACAGAATTATATTTTGCTGACGACTTGATCGCAGAGAAGTTGGTCATAAGAATTAAATTTAAATATATTTGGTTTTAAGTTTAAAATTCTTTTTAGAAGAAGTTTGAAAAAAAAAAACATAAATTTCTAATATCTATGTAAAATTTTAATAACAAGTTCTGAATTTTTGTGGATAAAACCAGAATTAAATTAAAGAAGAAGATAAAGAATAAGAAGAAAAGAAGTTAACAAGTGTCAGTGTGCGTGATTTGATTCAAAAAGAAACCTTAAAATAAAGGAAAAGATACAAAATTTATTTAAACTTTATCTGACGGATTAACAAAAAAAAAATTAATGAATTAAAAACTATATCAAAAATAAGAGGATATTTTGGAACTGAAGATTATTTTTTATTTTTGGATAACTTTGTCAAAAGGTAAGTTATTTTGACGAGTGTTTTTTTTTTTTTTGTTTTTCAATTTAGAGCAGATGAAGAAAAAATTATTATTAAAGTGCATTCATCGGATGTAGGGAATTCAGAATAAATTAACATTAACTTGCTTGCGCACACAGGTAAAAATACAAAATAGTGTGCGGCGAATTAAGTGTGCTGTGCTGTGCAGTGCAGTGTGCTTGTGTAGAGTTGCATTATTCGATTTAATTACGTTTCTCTTTTCTTGCATAGAAAAGTCCCAAACAGGTACTTTTTGTTGGTTCGTTGTATCTTTTCTACCTGGTATAAATAGATGCAATATAGTAGATATAGGTACCTGTACACAACAACACACAGGTGTAATTTCTCGCTGGCTGGGTATGAGTTTTTATTATTATTATTTTCATTAAAATAATCTTCTTCTGTGAGAGAGTACAGAGACAGACAGATAGACAGACATGTCCTTAGCGCGCATACATATTCAATTTTAATTTTTGAAATTAAATTGATAATTATACACGAACCGGAGCTGCAGAGCAAGATTTTTTAAAGAATATCTTTTGAACGTGTTGTATCTTCTAGATGAAGATGCAGTTTGTTTCATGTATAAATTTTGCATTTTTTTTTATTATGTTGTTCGTTGGTTATACATATTTGGTCCTATAATAATGTATGATATGATGGTGAAACCGTGTGTAGGCTTTACTGCTTTTCTGTTGCTCTTTGAAAGTGATACTATGGTACTTGTGGAGGCTTTGTTTCCTGGCAAAAGATATAGATACTTTCCAGTGGTAATCACGTGGGAGTGTATTCGATACACATACTTATAAATGTTATGTATGCAATGTATATGTATACGGATGTGTGTTTAATTTGTGGAATTATTGTGTTTTTGGTTCTGTTTGTCTGGACACACACGGCCTTTTGATTTTCGCATTTTGGGTGGATTTTAATTAAATCCGGTTGTGTACACAATTGTGTTTAGAGCTCTGATGAGAACTTGAATTAAAAAAAAGAGGCAGTTAGGTTCTCTTTAATTAAATTGTGGTTTGAGGTAGGGCAGAATTTTGACGTCCAGTGGAATTTTTTTTGTTGTTGTTTGCTTTTTTTTTTGTAAAGCTTTACTGATGGACACCTGTTGAAATGTGAAATGTATTATTCCCTGTGAGGCAAGTCTGTGAATAGCATTTTGACACCCAATAATAGAATTAAAATTAGATAGGTACCTAGATTGATGTGTGTTTTGTTAGAATTTAAGGGTGATCCATGAAAAATTCATGAATTATTTATGAGTTTGATTGAGGAGCGTATCTAACTATAGTTCCGACAAGTATTATTGATTACTATAGGTTGGTACCTATGACGGCTTCAATTTAAGCTTAAAATTAAGTTTTTGTTTTTCAATTACACATATAGATTGGTATGTAGATTTTTGCTTAATTTAATTCCGTTTTTTGTGATCCTTTTTTTTTAAGTCTTAGATAAAAAAAAAACAATTTTGACTTTGAGTGAAAAATAGCACTGAAGACCATTCCCTACAAAAATTTAAAATTGGAAATCTTTAAATTTGAATTTGAATATTCTTAGTTGTCAGGAGCATAATGTAGGTACCTACCTACCTATGAGACATTCAAAAAAATGTTTCATAGATTTTATCAATACAAATAAGATTGTGGAGTTTTGATTAAGAAAATTAAGTGTTGTTTGAAAAATTGTTAGGTCCGAAAAATGTAATTGATTATAAATAGGTATCTACCTACCTACCTTACATTTACTCCTACTTATCTAAAATAATTTTGGAATCAAGGTCAATTTTTAACTCAACTCAAAATTTACTTTAGTAGTAAGCTTAGGTACATAAATCAATAACCAACTAGGTACTTCAATTTTGCAGGGAAATTTTTGATTTCCTTAGTTCATAATTTTTTAAGAACATTGAGAAGGTAATAGGTACATATGCTTTGGCAGTTTTTGCAACTATAATAAAATTCTTGAAAACCATGCTAAACTTTAGAGTTTGACCTGAAAACAAATATTATTACCTATTGAAGTTTTCAGTTTTAATTTTCTTTCTGAAAAGACACTCTTTGATAATTTTGTTGTAAGAAAAATCACATACATATAGGTAGGTATATTTCCTTGGTATTTTTTTTTTTTTTATTTTTTAAAAACAAAATTGCAGATACCTAGGTGTCAAAAAATAAAAGTTTTGTTAGATTTTTTGAAAAACTGAAAACAAAAACAATAGAATATAGCTTCGGTAGGTAGTAAATCTACATATTAATTCAGGTTTAAATGTTATCGAAAAAAATAAAAAATTCAAAAAAAAAAAAAATAATAATAGGTAGGTAAATGGGAAACTTTTTAGGAAGTAAATTTTTAATTCTTTGGCCCAGTTTTTAAATGCAAGATAATCAAATTTCCGGTATTAAATTCAATTTTATTTCCAAACATACATAATTTTCAGACAATTTCTAACTTGAACTCAATTTTTTTTAACACTTAGAGCGGAATTCATAGTCGTTAGTCGAGTTAAGATTTTTCTCAACTCTAGTAAATTGAGAAATATTTCAAGCAATCGCTCAAGGGAATTGAAAATAGGGCTGTCACTTGAGTAAAGAAAAATCTTGTCTTGAGGAAATTTTTTTCTCTAACTTGAAAATTTAACTGATTTGAATTAACTGTGTTATAAAAAAAAAAACATTTTTCTAGTAATTCGCCATCGGTTTGATTTGTCGCGATTAAACAATATTTAAAAATAAATAAATACAAACAAACTCGTCAAGAGAGTACAAATTTTAATTGTTAAATAAAAAAAACAAACGCTCGCAATGACACAGAAAAGAACAGAAAACATCCAAAAGGTATAAGTTTTTGTGTTTCATGAAAAAAAACTCGCCGCTACTTGTTCAGCATAAATTTCGTTTGATCCATTACTTTTGGGACACCCTGAATATACAATTTTTTAGTTATATTTCTCTATCAAAATTCAATGGCTTTATAAACATGCAAAACCTTTTGAAGATATTGCCCCTCACAAACAGCACAAGAAAAACACTGCGCTTATAGAAACTATTTTCTATTAAGGAAATCGGCCAATTTTAGGTACATGATTAAAAATATTTTTTTTAAATAAAAAGTTATAAAGTAACTTTATTAGAACTGAATCGATATAGCAATAGATTTGTATGTTCAATGTTCATATCTGTTCTTCGTTGATAGGTGTTCATTTTCCAACTCATACATTAGGTATCTCTTATGATTTTGTTTTAATAAAATCTGAAAATAATATTTCCAAAAAAAATAAATTTCCGTAAAAAAATGATTTTACTGAAAAAAAAACAAAAGTTTTCTTTGTTTTAATTTTGAAACTTGTAATTGTTATTGCCTTAAGTTCGTTAGTAATGAGTATTTTTCATCGGTTTATAGACAATAATTATTTTTGTGAAGTAAAAAATTATTTTGCAAAAACTTTCCGAGACTGTTTTAATGCAAAGCTATAGCTCAGCTAAAATGGTAATGTAGGTACTTCCGGAAACTATTTTTCAGTTGTGAAACCTTTCAAATTTAAAAATTTGCACCAGACAACAGACTTATTTGCAACTTATTATTCTGCAACAGACAAACAAAAATGTTTGTAAAAAAAAACTAACAGCAACCTTGCACTAAATTATTGCATGGTGTTTTTTTTTTTTAATTTCAATTATAAAATCAACAAAATAATTTATAAATTTCGTTAAGATTTAATTAGCATTTCAATTCACAGGACAACAAAAATAAAGTTTTTCGTATTAAAAAAAAAATCAACTTCAATCACCGACCACACTTTTTTTTGGATTTTAAATTTTACACATTGTTGAATAAGAAACAAAAACCCCACCCAAGAATTCTTTTGTATCATAAAAGGTATAGGTATACTTCAAATCTTCCATTTGAATGCACACCCGAACAATTTATAAAACAAATCCCTTAAATCACCAAAATATTTCAAATTTTATTGAAAGATCAAAAAGGTCGCCTTATAAAATAAAAAAACAAGAAACAAAAACAAAACAATTTCACATAAATTCTTTGCAACTTAGCACTTTCATCATAATACGTTTTCTTATAAAGCATAAACTCATCATAAGAAAAAAAAAAAAATAAGAAAATATCCATCATCAGTGGGCCTTCTTCTTTAATCTAGATAAATGAATGTCCTTATTTTTGGAGAAAGAAACAGGTATAAAGTTAGAAGAAAGCATTAATGCGTTGTCATATTATATTTATACGTCACCTTAGACCTAAATCTTATATGAAACCAGTTATTTTATTTCTTAAAACCCTTAATATGTTGCTATTTAGCCTTTTTATTATATTAAAAGACATTGTTAACAAATTGCAAAGTTTTACTATAATTTCACATATCATTATTGAGTGTTAATAAGGGTTAGTTTTATTTTTCAGGGATAGCTATTTAGATAATTTGGACATTCATATTTTTTTTTATTCCATTACGAATATGATTTTGTTTTAAGCTATACTATTTTTTAGATTCTGATAGATAACCCAAGTTATGTGATTCAAGTGTGAAAAAATAATTTTTTTCCAGTTAAAATGATTTAAAAAAAACTACGTTTCAGGAACTCGTATAAAACACAAATAACCACATTCGTTTAGATCATGGTTCACCAGCCATAATTGAGGCTTATAATTTATTACAATCACGTCTAAATCAACAATGTTTGAAAAATTATTCAAATATTCTAGCTACATGTAAATATTTGCGAACAATTTTATTTTCCCTTCAAGAGTACCTACTTTTGTGGATAAAAAGATCAATAAATGTGAAAACAAGAAGTTAAATTTTTCCATTCGTCATTTTTTGTTTAACCATATCTATCGATATTATCTACTCATAAGCGGCCTTGAAATTTAATCAACTCAAACGATTTCGTTAAATGAGAAGTGACGACTAAATATTATATTAACCTATGAATGTTTTGTTTTGTGTCTTTGTATTTTTTCCGGAAAGTAATGGCCTTTCTGGTTGACCAATAAAACTTTTAATGTGAACTCAAATCACGTTACAAAAACAAAACTTAAATGTTTTGTAATTATAATAAATTTATATTTATCTAGAGGTATTCTCATTTAGTAAGCTTTCACTACAGATAAAATAAAGTTTACTGAAGATGCTTTAACAACCGACTACACATCAGTCACAATTTAATGCGCAATTCTCAACGTTAATTTTATTCCTGCTACTTTTATTATTAAGATCTTTGTTTGATTTTTATCTGATACTTTATTTTTAAATGAAGGAAAACAATGATTATATTTATTTACATTTAAAAATATTATACTGCAAATATTTATTCAAGTATCTCTCACGCTATTGTCATGAAATTATTAACAAAAGATGTCTTTTTTTTTAGACAAATTTCGACTTGAAGAGTCAATATTTGTTGGTGTAGAAATGTTTTTGTTTTTTTTTGAAAATAATGAGCTTTATGGCATTTATATGTGCAAAAGCAATTTAAGTTAAATACCTACTTGTTGGAAATTTGATCGAAACAATTGTGAATACAAGTATTGTTTGAATGTGAGAAGTTGAAAAGGATAGAAATTCAATGATAGATTGAATGAAAAAAGTTGGGTTTTGAATTCATTCAAATGAACTGTTTGTCTATCTATGTCTCCTTTGTAACTTACAGCTTTGGCATTTTTTGTTCTCTAAACTTTTTAGCAAGAGACAGAAATAGATGATTATAATTAAAAATCTTTTTTTGTGGAAAATCACTTAGAAATGTTTTTTACCGACTTTCAAAAATGAGGGGTAGGTATTCAATTCGTCAGTATTTTTTTTTTTTATGTTTGTTACCTCATAACTTTGGACTGAGTATTGGAAAGCTGTGGCCCCATTTCAATTTCGTCCAATTCTGGCCATAGAAACTATTAGAAAAACCATAAAACCCCAGTTTTGATCCATGGAAGTCGGTTTTGTTTTTTTATAAAAATTATTATTTATTTATCAATTTTTTCGCTTTTGTAAAATTGTAAATTAATGTCAGTCTATGTAATAAAACTTTTGCATCACACGTTAAATTTAAAAGCTGAAAGCAACGATGCACAGATGAACAGAACGAACAGAACCGTCAAATTTAAGCTTTTACAAATCAATTTCACCTTTTGAATATCTCATTTTGGTCTTCCAAAGTGATGAAATTATTCACTGTACAAAATTTGAATTATGCATAACTTTTAAGCTTAAAGAAGTTGTCTTTATTTTTGATTTTTAAGTCAAATGTTCTTTTAAAAATTACTTCAGTAGGTAAGTACGTGTTGAAATAACAATTTAAAAGAGAAGCTTTTGCTCTCCAATCCTTTAAAAACCGGATTAGTTGATAGCGCACGAATCCATTTTCAGTATGAAAACTTGATGCTTAAATCTATCAAACGAACAAAGATTACGTTATATAACATTTTAAAGAGCGTAGAAATTTTTCTATACAAAAACAAGTTCATTCTTCAAGTCAGGTCTTCCAATTATTCCAATGTAAAATAGTAAAAACTCAGCTCACTCTTTGGAACTAAAAAAACGACCCCAATTTTCGATTCTCAAATCGGATATCGTAGTTCCTCGCATAACTGAGATTTCTTAAGTAAATAGTTTTTTTGAAGAACAATTTTTAAAATAAAGTTGGTCTACTATTTGAGAGTAATTGTTAATCAATACCAAAAATTCAATTTTATTTTTGAAAATAAAATCAATGTTATTTAAAAAATAAAGAAAAAATACTTTTCGAAAATTTGAATTTGATTTCTAAAGAAGCAATATGAATGCTTTAGCATGAAAAAATTCGTCCAAATTGAACGAGTCAAAGTCTGAGATGGTCTAAAATTAAAGACAAAAAAACTTGAGGTACCGTCAACAAATATTTTATAAAAAAACTTGCTTCATTAGAAAATAATAATCATAAAAATTCATTAAATTTATTTTATACCAAGTAACGAAAAAAAAAAATTTAAGTACTAGGTATACACTAAAGGAAAGATTTTAATAGAACCAAATGTTACACATACGCCACAGTGACCTTTTAAGTTTAAAGTACAATAAAAATGATAAAAAATCTACAATCGCAAAAAAAAAAAACAAATTAAACCAATTGAACTTTGTTCGGAATTTAACGACTTTCAAATGTGTGAAGAGAGTTTTTTTTAAATTTTATAAAATCTTGGAGACAAAAATTCAACAAAATATGGCAAAATTATGTGTTGCAAATTCAGAAAATACGATTGTTTTTAGAAAAAGAAAGTCTTTCAAATAGATTTAAAAAAATTAGTATCAAAACTATATCTTAGTGAGAGATTTCTTCAAATGTAACGCATATAAGAAACATTTTTCCAATTTTAGAACCTAATTCTGCCCATAAAAAAACCTTTGAGTCCACAAGACAATTAGATCAATAAATAACTTTTTAATATTGATGCACACCCAAATAAACATAGCTACCAAAAGAATCCTGGTGGAATTTTATGTACATCGAATATTAACTCGGTTTGTCTGTCTGCGACTCACTACCAATTTGTAATTTCTACATACACTTAGAAATATGAACTATAAAAGGAAATTTGAGAGAAAATTATTTAAAATTTGTCCAAGGGCTTGGTTAAGACTCTAATAATATGATAATTATCTAAACAATTTTGTTTACCAATTAATATCTTCACAAGTTAGCAATTAAATTTTTGTAGAAGCACTTGATATTTATGCTGAAAGTAAAGCCGGTTTACCTACCTGAAATTAATTGTTATTGTTTCCTGTCACGCATGTACCACATAATAACTATAAATAATTTGAAGTCTTAACTATTAATGAAGTTTTGTATAGAGACATTGGCAAGAAAAGGTATTTATGCAGTATGTATGCAGCTTTTTCTCTAATGCTGGCTGATGTTAAAATCGCAGCTCTACGCTCCGTTTAATTTTCTTATAAACATCATTATGCTCACTTTACCTACTCAGAAACATGGTTGATTTGAAGAAAGTTTTTTTATTATTTTTTGTTCACATCAAAACAGGTTATCGGCATTTGTTTTTTATTTTTTTAATTTCAGCTTTTTGAAAAAAAAAAAAAATACATGACATTCAGTTAGGGATAATAATATGGGGAAGTTTGTTTTATTTTTTTTTTCGAACCGGTATGCGGTGACATCATTCACAATAAAAATGATGAAATATATTGCAATACGAAGATTTCTTTTTCTCATAGCTACTTTAGGTATGAGATTTTATTTTATTGCAAATGATTCGAATGAATTCGATACATTAAACGAATATGTTTAGTACGAGTTTGTGTATTATTATAATCAAGTTTGTTTTTTTCCTAATTGTTTTCTTAGAAATATTTATTGTGATAAATATCGTATCGCATTTCGAAAATTATTGAAAAATTAATAAGCTAAGATTAAATGCATGGAACATATTTTTAATGTATATGCGTTTTACTGAAGGTTAAAATAATATCACTGGTCTGCAACGAAATCCTCCTTTAAATAAAACTATACTTTTTTAAAGGATTTTTGTATGCTGATTCCGAATCCGAAGTCAGAATTGACCTAGCACCTCACGTTTTTTTATAGGTATATTCCCGTTAGAAAATTTCAAAATCACATTTTTTTGCTGTTTTCGAAGAAATATATTGGATTAATGTAATTTTTTTCAATTAATATTATTACGGTTTATGAAAGTACCTGCTTATTTTTTTTCTTTCAAATTCAGTTTCAATCTTCTCAATATCACTTTTCTTCTCCGAGATATCTTAATTTGAGTAAGTTTAATAGGTTTGGCATATCTTATCATAAGGAAACTGATCTCTGAAAATTAATATGTATTTCTCTTTACAACAAATGTATACTTTTCTAATGGACTTTAGTTTGCTGATTTTGAATCCGAGCTCAAAAAATTTCGGTCAGCTCTGGTTTTTGAGATAGTTTTTTTGAGGTTTTCTAAAAAAAAAAAATTGATTTTGTGATACTTTAATGCGAATATCTCAAAATCCTGACGTGATAGAATAAAATTTTTTGACTTCGGATTCTAACTCAGCACATTAAAAACTATAAGAAACGTATACTTTTGTTTCTAGGATAAACAAATCTGAAGCTATACAGGGCAGTTTATCGAATGGTTTATAACAAATAAGATATTTCTAAATAGAAAAATAGTAGGTAGGTATATAAAATTACAAAACACGTAAAAATTTTGTTTAATGTTTTATGGTTTTTGTTTATGGTTTTCTTCACATGTTTGACTTTTTAAATATAATGGGCGTTGATATTTTACATTTTCCTTAATTAAGGTGTTTTTGTTCATGTAGGATTTACCTACTAAAAAGTGAAGGAATTCGATATTTCTGCTTCTTTTTGTCTATCAGTATTTTAAAATATGAGTAAACATTAATGTTAAGGACATATTTGATGTTAATCGATAGGTCATATTATAAGAAATAAGTCCTCCAAATTTGAGCTCAATGCGACAAATAGTTTTAATTTTATACAAGTTTAGATTCATTTGGTTATTTTAGAAACTACCCACATTTTTCAAAAATCATTTTTACAAAAATGGTACCTGATAGAATTTTTCTGAAACCAGATTTATGTAGATTCAGGATTCTAATCTTTCATAATATCAAACAATTATTTGAAGGATAAAAAAAAATTTAATTTTGCAGACATTGTATTTAATAAGTTTTGAAATTAAATGGAAATTCTACGTAGTCATTTCCTTTAATTTTTCTTAGGCAGAAAATAAAAATCAAAGCGATCTAAATATTTGATTAAAAAGTCATTAAAAATTTGTTTAAAGCTAGAAATTAAGTATTATAGAAGGGTTTAAGCATTCATAAGACATGCATTAGCAAAACACCTATGCCTTAAACAATCAATTGCTAATTTTTTAATTGCGATAGACAAATTAACGATTCATAAAAAAAACTCAAGATAACAGACAGACATTTATTATTAATTTTTTTTTCATAAGAATATTTAAAATTAAATATCTAACCAGAAGAGCAAGAACTTGCAGTGGTACATTTAATGCATATTCCGAGAAAAATTAAGAAATTTAACCTCTGAGCACGAATGCTTTGAATGCATGAGTGAAAAATATTCAAAATTAAGTAGGTATTGAAAATTTTATCATTTTCCAAACTATGTAAATTCATTCATTTTGTAATAAAATTCAGCAAAATTCATACAAAATATAATTTATTAAAGCTAAATTAGGTTGTTTGTTTTTTGTTTGTAAGTTTTTTCAAAATAATTTTCACAACTTTTATGTTTTTGTTTTTATGCGACGGACGCGTTTCGGACTTCTGTCCATCATCGGCGAAATTCAAACTTGGTATTTCTATAATTATAGACCATTTTGGCTTGTTCAGCTGATAAATACATTTTTATGGGTTTTTCGTCTCCAAATTCACTTTTCGTGATTGAAGAAAATGTTTCATAAACCAATAACAAGACAAAAAATCAAACAAATATTTTTTTTAGTAAAAAAAGGTGAATTTGTGATTTTCCAAATAAATGATTTTAATTAGCAAAATAGTAAATTAAATTACAAAAAGGATGAATTAATTTTTCACCGAATTTAATAAACCATTCCTGAAATAATTAAATTAAGTGTATCTATGTATTTATGTAAAATTAATTAAATTACAAACTTTGATTTTTAAAGTTTTACGATTCGGAAAGCTACAGAAAATTGCTAAGAAATTATTTAAGATATCCTTTATCTAGTTTATTAACCCTGATCTTTACGGTTCAAAAATTTTACATAATGCTCACATCAACATCTGACATTTATTTGATTATTTTTATTTTTTTTATAACATTATCATTTAATTTCATGTTACTGCCTTTACTTATATTTAATTAAAATATATTACAAGCCATTTTTACACATTTTTCGTGTCACATAGAAAAGGTATATGTATAAAAAAACAACGACGTAACATAATGGGCATGTTGACAAAAACAAACAATATTCCCTTTAAGCTTTTTGCTGTTGGTGCTATAACGACAAGAGATGAAATAAACATTGGTAGATTCTCTTAAATCCTTTACTTTGTTTGTTTTGTTTTTGTTTCTAAACCAGTGTTTGATTTCCTTTATTTTTTTTATTTTGCTATCTTTTGTATTATTTTTCTTTATTTTAAAACAATGTCCCTTTTAAGACAAACATATCAATACCATTGATGTAGGCTCATTCAGATTGAAATCTTCAAACTTCAATTTAAGACTCAGAGGCAAGGCCATCAGATACTACTCAAAAGAACACAATACCTTCCTAATCCCTTTTACAACTTACAACGCATACACAAACACATACGAGTACTTTGTTCCAATTCTAGTAGACTCTAGATAAACAAGAGTAAAAAACATAAGGAAGCAAAAAAAGATATCCAATTCACCTGTCTGTCTCTGGTCCGATTGGTCTCTTGTTCCTTATACACAAGTTCGATACCTATAGCATCATCAGTAATCTGTTGGCTCAACAAAATTTGCTGTTCACAAAATGTCATCATGGACGGGATTTCCTCATCACGTTTAGGACATGGACACTTATGTAGGTATCTCTCTTCAACATACACACAAGAATTCACATTTGTGCGTAAAAAGAAGAAGTGCTTTTCGGCACAAGGACAAAATGTACTCGTAACAGCCCGTACGTTACGTACCAAGCTCAATAAAAATGTTGTTTGGTACCATGTTCTTTACTTTGTGTGTGCTCTTCTTAGATGAGAAGAATTTTTTTTTTTCATTTCTTTGATTTATTCAAATATGAATGAGTATTTCCGGTCTCTGTATCTAAATATAGTAGGTGGTATAAAAGAAGGATGCGGGCGTAGTAGATACTTCTCATCATTTGAATACTACACATTTATTCTTGCCTTTTGATTACGCAGCAGTTGCAGAAAAAAAAATCAATATAACTTTGCTTTCATGAGTTCAGTCCTACATAGTCAAAAGATTTGAGCCAAGGGATGTGTAATAAATAACCACAAAAAAGTATAAAGCTAGGGTGCTTATTGTGAGATCCTTTGGCCTTAATTTTGGAAGATTTTTGAATGTTAAAGGTTTTTTTTAAGAATGATTAAATTTGAATTTTTTTTTTAGTTTTTTGATTGTATGAAGAGGGTTACAAAGTAACCATTTTATGTTCTAGGAATGCAACAACAAAGCTTCTAATAAAAAAGTATTTTTTGATCCGAAAATATTGGTCTTAAAGTCTTCATCAGATTTTTGGTTTTTGGAAGTTCTATTGCAAGAACATTGCAGTTTAGTAAACAATTATGATAGCACAATTTCAATCTTTGGTAAAAGTTTTTTTATTGAGTGACTTTTAAGTATGGAAAAGCGTTAAAAAGAAAAGTTGATTAAGACATAAGACAAAATCAGGGATCTGCGGAATAGGTGTTTTCAACAGTGGCAATGACATTCTCCTTTTTCGTGTAAAAAAATATATAAATTACCGACTTTCAAAAGTAGCAGGTCTTAAAGTTCTACAAACAAGTGACCGCACACCCAATTGATAGAAATAAATTACCTACTACCCTCTTAAGAACCGACTTTGAATTCGATACAAGCTTAAAAAATTCATTATTGGAAAAATATTGAAAACAAAGAAGTTTTACTAACAGTGGGTATACCTGAACATTTAACTATAAAACATTTAAATTTTCAACACTAAATACAAAGATTTAACAACAAAGTATTTAATTTTACTCAAAAATTCAACAGTTGTTCCAAATTCAAATACATACCGATTTGAAATTCAAATACGAGAAAATACAATAATTAATAAAATTCGAGAAAAGAAAATCTTAGACTTCAATCTGAGCGGTATAGTTTGATTTTGATGAATTTAGTGGTTCTTTTTAAGACCTAAAGAGCACACCGAAATTATATTAAAATTCACTACTAGGCAGACTACTCACATTAATTGGATCAATCGTATTTTTTAAAGCTCTGAAACTAATATAAAGCAGCGAGTTATCCCTCCAGTGCTAAAATTTGTTCTTAGACTTTCACCAACAAATTTTGATTTGCAAATATATTAGATACCAGAAAAAATATTCCAAGAACCAAACTTAGATGGGAATCCCCCATATGTCTAAAAAATGTTTTTATGTATGTATTTCTAGTTTCTTTGAACCTTCTATACGAAAGGTTAAATTCGTTGAAAAGTTTTTTAAATTTCCATTTAAAGGAACATCTGCTAATTAGTTTTCTAGAGTGTTTTCTATAAAATCCCTGTTTATTCATGTACCTATAATTTTATCCTAGCTCATCGGATAGAAAAAGAACAAAACCCCTAAATTATAATGATTATTATGTATAAATCATATTTTAATGTAAATTTTTCCACAAAGCTATGCATAAATTATTATAATTTAAACACGCTTAAATTCCCTATGTGAGCTTTATACCTACTCATAGAACAAAAATTAAACGAACATGACTATACAGATACACAGCCACCACCATATTCCATTTATTCCAATTGAATATTTAAAATATCCTGAATTGTTATTTATATTTTTTTTTACTAAATTTATTATTCATAATTTTCTAGCAGCAACAAAAAAAAAAAATTCTTCGTAATTGCCTCGGAAATGCGTACCTACCTCACCCCAGTGACCTTATTCATGTTTCACATAAGTATTCACCTGTCAGCGAAAGAAAATTCGCCCTTGGCAGCCGCTGCTGTGGTGCGAGTTGAGTTTTGAGTATTATCTGTGTGAGAGTCTTTTTTTTAAATAATAATTTATACCCATTTACATGAAGCCGACATAAATTCGTATATTTTTTTTCATTTTTTTTATTTTTAACGAAAAAGCCAGAAAAAAACTAATTTGAATCTCGTTCAAATTCACAAACCATCACCAATGGGCGAAAACGAGGTTCTCTGGAATTTTTTTTTTTTTGAAATTTTATTTTAAACAATTATTCCCTATGGATGTCACCCTTAGACCATTTAAAATATAAAAACAGTTAGGTTATTTACGAGTTTTGCCATTTTTTTAATCGGACGTGCTGTTAAATAATTCGAATGAATGGGGCTTCCAATGGTATACCTAAAATGGAAAGGGAGAACGGCTTAGGGAATTAAGTTTATTTTTATTTTGTTTTATGAAAAGGTCCTGTTACTGTCAGACCTTAATGTTAACATGTTTCGATTCATTCGGGAGGCTAGTATTTTCAGTATTTTTGTTTTCTCTTTACAGAATGATACAAGATTTATTAATTTCCGTTACAAATATATTTTTGGAAAATCGAAACTTTAACAAACTTTAATAAAAACATTTAAATACCTTTTTTTGTGAAAGTAACAAACAAACCAACAACCGTTTGACTTAAAAATACTCACAAAGATAAACAAAGATGTTCAATAATAATTGAATCAACGTCAACTGTCAGATACATTTACATTATGTGCTTATTGCTCTGACAAAAGTAATATGGTTATTACAAAATTATATTTACTACAGAATTCAGTGTTCTATTTCATACCGGTGATGTTTGTGATTAATATAAAATTCAACCATTTAAATGTGAACTTAAAACTATACCATTAACCTATTTAGTACGTTCTGTCAAATAAAATTGTCATTACCTTAAAGATAGGGCATTTGCTTTCCAGCCTTGCTTAAATTATAGCATAAGACTGTCCCTATTTAAGGTTTTAACAGGATAACTTTCATGTCAACAATATCAAGTCGGAGAAAAATATTGATATCGAAGCAATTTTAATGACTCTATTTGCAAAATGTTATTTTGTTTATTTAAAACTAATCATTTATTTAACATTACTTCATTAGGTATTGTTTTGTATTTGAAAAACTAAAAACATTTTTTTTTCCTAGAAGAACAAAATAAAAACTTCTGGAAACTTACGATAAAGAAGAGGAACGTGTAATTTATTTGATTTTATAGAAATAAACCTCTAATGTTGCTGCTACAATTAAACCTTAGAAAGTCATCTTTACTTAATTTTAAATGATTAACTAGAACAGAAACTCTGAAAGGAATATTCAAAAATAAATTATGGGAAAAATATTTTACGTGAGTAATGAACAAAAAACGTCGCAAACTGGTGAAATATTTTAATTAAAGTCACGTTTTTATAGCGATAAATTTTTATTAATTTATGTGTTTTTCTTAGAAAAATATCTGTACAACTAGTTTTTATTTTAGCAAACCTTAGACATTTTATCACGTAAAACCATACTAAAAACACGAATTGAAACCATTAAATATGAAGGGTTCTTATGAAATGAATTTGAACTCCTGCAATACAAAATCTGAATTCTTAAATATTACGACATTTTTGGTTAATTGCTTATTTCAGTTGTTTAAATTTTCAAACGATGTTTTATGTATAAAAAAAAATATTTCTTTTTTTTTTCAAGGATACCAAACCTTAATCTTTTAATATAAAGATACTAGCATATAATTGGTTTTGGTCCATACTCCATACCATTGCTTACCAAATAGCTAAATTCCAGAAGAACATCTTCAGAACATCTTTTTTGAAATACTTACGTATTTAAAAAAGACGTATTTCAAGTAAAAAATCTCGATTTAACTCCTTTTATGTGCTCCTTTTGTAAACATTTCATTATTTCAAAAAAAAAAATTTAAAAGACCTAAGGAACCATTAAAAAACCTCAAGTAACAAAAATAAAAAAAATTTATTTAGTCAACAATATTACACTTTTTAAAAAATCTGAAATTGAGAATACCTATTCTCTTATGACAGTTATTTGAAATTAAATATTTTCTAAACTGTACGTCACACAAAATAGTATGTCTCAATACTATTTGCGAAAATACTAAAGTTAACATATCTTATTGGACATAATTTGCAAAACCCTTATTTTCAAAGGAAAGTAAAAACTTCCATTTTTACTTTCGACCAAATAAAAAATTGTCTTAGAAGAAAAAAAAAATCAGATTCAAACATTTATATTAATTTTCAGATTATACTTTTGTCTAGACAAGAAAAGCTTAGCCTTGATTTTTGGTCTTTTGACCCGACACTCATGCAGCTTATTTTTATTTTTTTTTTAACATGGGTAGGAAATTCCAACCCTTTTTGTAATATTACTCTTAAAACATAAAAATTACTTCCTTTGGCAAAGTATTTGCTTTTATCTCTATTAGCTTCTCCTGCCAAATTAAATATTTGAAATACCTGCATTGCATTACTTGGAAGTCAAATCCCTTTTTTCCAATGTTTGGTTATGAAAAACAAAAAAGATGACAGTGCTGCAAAAAAAGGAGATGGCACATTTTTCTATGGAGCTTGGGCCCAGTGTGTGCACTAACGAAAAAGAAAGACTAATATATTTCCAATCTAAAAAGTCCTTTCTAGTTTTCCGTCCGACCAGTCGTTTTCGAGATATTGAGACTAATGGGTTTTTCAAAATGGCGGACAAGACCAAACAATATGCACAAACTGAGATTTGTACTTGGGATAAACCCCTCTTCAATACTGCATTCAAACTTAGCGGACGTCATAACTTTTTTCTGATTTTTCCCCATTGACTGTACTATAGTTTCTATTCTTATTATTTAATAGGCATATTTCAGCGCGTTTTTGTGTTTTTTTCATATTATAAGGTTTTTGTATGATTTATAGAACTGTTTTATATATGTAGAATTAAAGGTAACACGTTAAGCTATGCAATAATTGCAAAAAAAAGTACATGTCATCACTGAATATTTTGATATTTTGATTTGCCAAAGGCCTCGCTTAAGAAAATCACCTTTTGAGAAGTAAATACCTAATATGTATTTTTTTTAACATAGAAAAAGATTTTTGATACAGATTAATAGACAAGAGAAATACCTTTCATTTGATACCAATATTATTTCTGTACATCCATTATTACGCATTCTACGATTAATTGTTCGAAAAAATAGCTGAAATCTTGATTTTGAAATCCGAAACTTCAAACTCAAATATCTCCAAAACCCCACTAATGAATTTGAAAATATTTTACCCACGTAATGTGCTTATCGTCACCTTTCATTTGATACCAATTTCGTTAGTGCACACACTGGGCGCGAAAATGTGCCATTTCCTTTGTACCTAATAAAAAATATTTTATAACAATGATAAAACTAGAATTGGAATTCTTTTAAAGTTTATTAATTTATTGCAAAATTATACTGAATACAAAACAGTTTTCAATAAAGTGAAGGCCTAGGTATCATTGAAAAGATACAAAGTCGCTTTTTAAGGAATAGAGTGTTTTGAAAATTGTGCCGTGAACAGAATCTAAAATATGTAAACAAAGAAACTCTTGTTATTTTTAGATTTATCACATCACATTTAAGCCAAGTAGTTTTGAAAGGAACATAATTTAAAAAAAAGTAATATTCTATCTCTTAATTTTGAAATTTGATTTGAATAATAATATAATTCCTTTTTTCAAGAACTTGCTTCATCGGAGATTAAAAAATCCAAAAAAAGAAGCTAGAACTGATAACTCAGAAAAGTTTATTTGCCTTGGACTGGCAATTAATCTTTTCAATTGTTATTTTAAGCCCATTTTTCCACTACTCGTTGAAGTGGAAAAGAAACCATATTTCTTGATGCGAAACCCGGGACAAATAAAAAAAATCGTAAGATCATTTTGAAAATATTAATTTTTCAGAAAAAAAAAAAAAAATAAAATTTTTTTAAATGAGTTTTCATAATTTTTCCTTATTTTGATATCAAGATTTCCTAAGCGATTTAATGGGAGCATTTTTGATGAATTCATTTAAATCGTTTACGAAATCAGAAATTATTTTTTAATCAAAATCAGGAGAGCTGTTTTTTAACATTTTAATTTTGTTTTAAATGATTTTGAAATTGTATTATCTTTAATTCAACTTTTAACTTTTCCTTAAAAGTTTATAAACTCTTCTTCTTTACTCTTTCATTTGTTGTTCATTATTCGAAAAAAATTTCCTGGTGTAGCTTTTCAACCTGACAAACAGAACCTGGAACTAATTAATTGACTAACAATTTTAAGAACTAAAACCTAGTCTAGAGAAAATTTTCATACGTAACCAGCACAAGGAAATCGTAAGGGAAATTTTTTCTTTTCGTTGCACATTACGCAGTCTAGCCAACGAAATTCTTACCTGTGCTAGAATATTTGGAGAGTTTTCAATCGTTTGTCACTCGCATTTATTTGTCCAGTCAATTTTTCTTGATCCAAAAGTTTTTTAACTTTGGAGACATAGACAAATTTTCGTTTTGCTTCATTAGCGTACTGAGCTGAAGCTTTATTCGAAAAATTAGAAAAAATTTAATTTAAAACCACTGTTTTCTTGTTTTCTGTACAAATATTGAAAATAGAATGTGCAAATACGGGACAATCACGGGACAAATGACAAAATACGGGACACTTATACATCCCGGGTTTCTTAAATAAAACCTCGGGACAAGCTGTAGAAATACGGGACAGTCCCGGGCAAACCGGGACGGATGGTCACCGTAGGCATAATGCACCTTTTTTAGAAATTTCACTGCAATATTTCTATATGACAAATGTTAAAAATCTAGTAACACAATTCTAGTACTTTTATATCTAGCTCCAATGGCTTCATAGAACATTTTTTATTCGTGTAAGTATTTTATTCAATTTGTATGACTCTTTTCAATCTTGCATAAATCAAATCAAATACTTGCAATATCACTCCTGAGACTATATTCACTTATATCTGAACTCTTACAAGTAAGTAAATGGCTCTAGTCCAACAATTTCTATCAAAGTAAATGAAATCAATATCAGTTGCTTAACATTTTATGTAGGTATCTCTGCATCTATCATCAGTATCAGAGTATACTTTGATTCCATAACCATTTTATAGAGAAAAAAATGTCAGAGGCAGCATATAATGGATCCTTTTTGATATATAATACACCTAGAGAACACTTTAAATAAAGGATTCCATTAAACTGAGTACACATTTTATTTATATCAATAAAGAAATATAAAGAAAAAAAAAATTGTGAAAAATATTTTCATCGCAGAAAGGTTACAAAAGTTCTCGGTAACTGAATGAAAAATAAAATAGAAAAAAAATTATATTCATGAAAAAAGAAACCTCAGCTCAATTTCCCACTTCAAAATAAAAATACGCTCCAGGTATCCCTCCAATCGTATCTGTTCGTGTTGGAGATATATAGAATTCTAAGGACCATCATAGAGCACCGCTTAGACAAATAAACTCACTAGCGAACTGTATCTAGAGGTACCACACAAAAGCTAGGTAATGAGGCGCAAAAAGGGAGGGAAGACAGATATAAACGACCCTTTTTGGAAAAATAGCACCGCACCGCACCGTGCTGCCGCACCAAAACGTACATACCAAACATACTACGTTATAAGCTACGAGTATAAAATTTCAACAAAAATGTAGGTATCTGTATCCATGTTATTTTACGGCAAGTCGTTTTGCCAGCATAGCTATTCTGCGGTTATACTAAAATCACCGAAATGACCAAAAAGGATATAGAGTGCGGTTTCTATTATGTGCGGTTTGTTAGATGAAAGTTGCAATTATACTCTCTTTGAAAAATATGTTCGTATTCGAGTTATTTTTTTTTATTTTTTTTGGATTGGTTCATTGTCCAGGGCAAGCCCCTAGTTCGTTCCAAGTACCTACCACACAGACAAATAATGGAGAAAAATGAAAAATTCTCAACGCAGCACTTTAGTTTGCCCCAGCATGATGTGGAGAACATCAAGGGTGGTACAAAAATATTTTATTTTTTTGTGTGTGTGTTGCAAGCGGTATAAAATACACAAATTTATTTATAATTTGTTTTTAGAAAAAAGTTTTTTTGTCTTCTTTTTTTTTTCTTCATTCGTTGGAAAATGGAAAATTGAATTGGAGATAATTGAATTGCAAAAGACAGAGAACTCAGCATGACATATCAGAGAAACTTTATGTGGATATAAAACTTTAAATTCGTTTTTTCCTGCCTGTTTTGAAAGGTTGCAAACAAAAAAAATATTTAATTTGTTTGAAAAAGTCGTCATGAGCAAGTTCAAATGGGCGATGATGGACAATGTCGTTTAGTTGAAATTTTAGAGAAAAAAATAGTCCACGTTGAATATAAAAAAAAAACCAACGTGGAAATGTATAACACCACTTTATCTGCAGTTTACGGGATGAATAAACAAGATGAAAACATAATTTTTCTTTGAATTAGAACCAGGTTACTAAATTGGATTAGAAGATGCTTTGGTCCATAATTTTATTCATAATAGATCTTGTATGAGCTTTAATCACTTTTACTTAAGAAAAATATCTAAAATAAAATAAAAATAATACTGCTTTGTTACGAGTTCAAAAATATAGCGAAATAGAATGAACAAGTTAAAAAAAAGTGGGTCTTGTAATTCTGTCTGTCCGTCTGATTGTCTGTCTATATCTCGAGCTGCAGCCTAAACGAATAAAACTATTAACTTCAAACTTCGTAGTTCAAAGGTGTTAGTGATTCCCTGGAGGAGAAATTGAAATTTAAAAAACAGTCAAAGATTTTTTGGTCCGTAATTGACGGTACTTGTCTTGATATCTGACTTTCCTCTTAGCTTTAATTAAGTTTTTTTTTGTTTTCACAAAAACACGTTCAAATAACTTTAATGTTTGAATTGAGCAGAAATTTCAAAAAAAAAATATTGTTAAATTAAATTAATTTTTTTTTTTTTTTTGAAAAATCAATTTTTTGAAAACGGATGAATGAACTTAATTGAAATTTTGTTTTTATAATTCAATTAAAATTTCCATTTTAATGATTTGCCAAATTTTTGTTGGAATTTTTTTTTAATTTATATATGTAGGTATTAAAAAAAAAATTCTAAAAATTCTTTACTATACAAAAAATTAAATTGCATACTTTTGGAGGTCAATACTATTTAAGCTGATGTTTTATCAAATTTGATATTACTTTTTAAGATTTTTTCATGCATTTTAATTCTAACCGCTTCAACAATTTTGAATTTTTTTTCTAAATATTTTTGGTCAGCTAAGAAATTGTAACAGATGTTTTTGTAGTTTAACACATTGTATGATTTTTTTTTTTTAATTTCCTTATATTCTTTTTTAAATTTTTAAATTTTTTTTTTTTTGAAAGCTTATTTTTCTCATATATTAGGTTTTGACATCACAAAAATGATTGACAGGACATTCTTTGAATTTTATTGTTCCTGGAAGTTTAATCTATGAAAATGCAAATTTGTTGCTCTCACTTATGTATTTTCCTTATCACCTGAGGAAATTGAAATAAATCGATTTGAAAAATTGAAGGGAGAGGGGTGATGGTGGAGAGCAGCAAGAAGTGGAATTACGCCAATTTTCATCCATATAGCTTAACTATAAATAGGACTTCCAGAAACAATAAAATTCAAAGAAAGTCCTGGCCTTATATTTGAGTGGTGTAAATTTCTTGATAATTTTTGGTGTGTTTTTTAACTTGAATTTGTAAAAAACTTAAGTTCTTTAAATTACTTAGAGCTAAATAAATGACTGCATTATTCATTAAAATCATTCAAACGGTATTTGCTCATTTTCTTAGTCAATAGCCTAGCCAATAAAACCTATACCAAACATTTATTGCTAAAGGTAATGAGCTTAAAAAAAAAAATACTAAACTAAAAATACTTTCCAGTGATAAAAAACGAACTTAACTATACAAAGGGAAATTATTTCACTATGCGGCAATCAAATTTCGTATAAAAATAAATAAATATCTAAGGACTTCTTTCGAGACAGTCACGTAAGTAAATAATCTATTAAGCACTTTAAATGATTCCAAGCAGCTTTGGCATTGATTGATGATGAATGAGAGATTCTTTTTTCCTTCCATCTCTTTCTCTATCAACTCTCAAGTCCTTAAAAGATGAACGATAAGAAAAATTTAATTTTCTCTCAAGTCAAAGTCCACTATGAAAAGAATTCCATTTCAACAATTTCCAACTTAAATACAAAAGTATATATTCTTTAAAATTGGTATAGGTGCCAAAAGGGACCCGAAAGCACATTCCCATAAAGCGGAGCAAATGTGCCAAGCCGGAAAGAAAACTTCTTCGATTAGTTTTGTTGTTTTTTTTTTGCTTTTTTTTTTGTGCGAAAACATCTTCAAAAAAAGTTATAGCCTCAGGTTTCATCCCCAAGCAAAAATAATCTCTTTGCTAACTCAAACCTTCTCGAGAAAATTGAGGAAATTAATAAATTTCCGGTCGAATGACAGATCATCATCAATGTCATCATCCGTTTCCAAACTCCAACAAAGACCGGCCAATCTAACTTCTTTTTTTTTTTATTTTTTTACAACAACCTCCGGGCGTAAACAAGACCGCGTTTTGTAGGACGTGCGTGCTGCCATCCGTCGTCGTCGTGTCGTCGACAAGGTTGTCGTTGTTGGCGTTGTGTCCTGATGCTGATGGTGTTGTATATGAAAAGTTTCATCGAAAACATTTTATTTGACCTCAATAAGCTCTGCATCGTCATGTTATCATATCTGTGTATAGGAATAGGGTAACCAATAGAGTGTAAAATTGAGTGTCAAAAATCTTGATACAAAAAAAAACGATATTCTTAGACAAGTGGTAAATTTATTTATAATTTTATCTTAATTATTTTAAATATGTTTTTGAACTTTAAAAAGAAAAATACTGAAATGTTTAATAAGGGAAAATTTTTCATTACGAGACATAACAAATTTAAAACATGTTCAGAAAAAATAATATTTTATTTGAAATTTTAAAGAACATTTTTATTGAAATAAATGGATTTCAAAAGTAAAAAAAGGACAAATAAACTGTTTTTTTTTTTTTCAAAAATTCAATTTGGAGTTACCTATTAAAAAGTTTTTTTTTAAAGGAAACTATTTTCAATATCACATTTGAATATAAACTTAAAAGAAAGTGTAGCTAAACTCTGTCCAACAATGATTGTCAGTTCATAATATCTTTTAGATGAAAAAGCGCGCGCAGCGATGCCGTATTATGCATACAAAATGGTTGATGTTTGGTTGAACAAGTACCAGCGTTACCATCTGGACGGTAAAATTTCACAATAATAAATTTTCAAAACAAAGAAAAATAGGTTTATCTTTTTCACCATCAATAGGTTTGATAAATAATAAGGTGCCTTTTTAAAAGGTATGGCCAAGATACTTAATCCCTTTTTAATAATAAAAAAAAAATAAAAACATTGGGGAATCTAGTGTACGTGCGTCGTTGCTTAATTTAAAAAAAAAATACAAGAATAATTCCGTGGCACGTCTTTGGCTTTCTTGTGTATTATAAGGGCATTATTTTACCTGTAGTTTTATTGCCCAATCGTGATGGTGCATTTTTTTCTAAATATTACGAAGACTGATTTGCATCTCTCAAATTGTAGATACTTTTAGTTGAGAAGTTGATGCAAAAAAAACTTGCATGTGACATTTTTGCTAGTCTAAAAATATGGAAAAACTATGTGGTTTTTCCGAAGCATATACGAGTGACAAATTTTTTCTTCACTGTGGTGTATGCGTACCCTTTTTTTCTAAAGAAAACTTAAAGAGTGAATATAAAATTTGAACTATTGACCAAATAAGTTTTCCAAAGCAGATCATGTATATGATAAATTCAACGATTTTTCGGTCACTGTGGTGTACGCGTAACATTTTTTTCTAAAAAAAAACTAAAAGAGGCAAATGAAATTTCACAATTGATCAAATAAGTTTTCCAAAGCAGATCATGCATGTGACAAATTCAACTATTTTTGGGCACTGTGGTGTATGCGTAACCTTTTTTTTTCTAAAAAAAAAACTTAAGGAAGAGACAGTATAAAATTTTACAATTGACCAAATAAGATCGAATCAAATTTTTTGGAAAAAGTTCTTAAAACAAATATTAAAATCTGTTAAGGTAGGTAGGTAAGATTTTTTTGTTAAACTCTCATAAATGTTTTTTTTCTTTTTTGTTCCAAAAACCCCTACAAAAATCGGATTTTTGAATTGACAAACTTTTACTTAGATTTTTTCTAGTGTTTTTTATTTAAATGTATATTTTTTAGATCAAAACATTTTATTTACAAATGAAATAACTTTTAAATGAAGCGATTTTGTTTTCTAAGCAACGAGTGAGTTACTTAACATTATTTATAACGTTAGCATAAAAATGTCCAAAATTTTTCTATATTTGTACTAGTGTATTTACAGATATTTCGTGCTGAAGTCATAGGCTTCTTCGACTTTTACGTCGAAAACTTTTACGTGAAAATGATTAAAATTGAGATGATTTATCTCAGATGTCTTAGATGGCCGATGATGCCCGGTATTGGGCCAAGTAATCCGTACGATTAGCACACAATACCATGAACAAAATTTGGTAACCTTTGTTGAAGCTTGTATAGGTATCACCTTTTTAAGATGTAGAGAACGCTAATGCTAATCAGTTTGACAATTGTAATTTTCGATATGTAGTTTATTTTGGGTTAAAAATAAAACTCCTATAGAATTTAATTAATAAAAACATCAACGGTTTGAACTTTTACAGAAAAAACGAATTTAGTAAAAAAAAAACATTAAAAAATATGTAACATATACAAATGGTCACCCTAACGAGTACTTGTTCTGTTAGTAGCAGCTCTTCAAGTATAATTGTTGCCAGAAAAGGGAGTTAAAGAAAATGAGAAGTGGGAATTGTTCGTTGGAATAGAAAAGAGGAAACTTTCCCAGAAAGTTTTGAATTAAATCTCAATAACTATAGGCATAGAAATACCATGGTTCAAGAGAGTATAGATATGCCTATAAGTATTTATATATAGATATACTATTATAAGTACTGAGTGCGGGTGAACGTGGACACAAAATGAAAACATCCCAAATTGTTGTTTTTTTTTTTTTATTTTTTTGCTTTTGGTTTTCTTTTCTTTTTATGGCTTTTCCCCGTGGTTTGTATTTTGCGTGTCAGTGTAAATCGACAGAAGAAAAGCAAATAACATAAAATACCTTATGCCTGTGATGGGAAGAATCCAAAGAAATGTGATTATTATGAGGAATTTAATGGAGCTTTGGTTGTTCTTCGCATATTGAGCTAGAGCTTGCTTGGAATCTCATTTAAACATTTATTTTTCTCTTCTCCAACGACTAGAATGGTTGTGTTTTTTTGTGTGTGTTAGTTGTTATGGTATGTAATTTGTAAAGACGCTTATCGAAGGTATTGCTGCTTCACAATTGACAATAATCTTATTCAGGAAGTTAAATAGGGGGATGGTGTATTAATGTCAAATTCACCAGGGGAACATAAATATTATTTCTTTTCCATCACATGAAAAAGAAGTGTTCTCAGAAGGGTTGTTATTTGTTTTTGTTTTTATAATTTAAGTAGGTACGTGATGTGAGCATTGAAGTTTTTGTGAAAATAAGAACTTAATTAATTTGATTAGAGCAATAGAAGTCAATGAGTATAGCTTAGCATGTTATAATGTCTTATTGGAGATAATCTGTTTTATTTGAAAGCAGTATTTAAATATTTTCGGATGTTGTGTTAAGAATTTGTAATGTCGATTATAATGGAAATCGTTATTGGGTTTTTATTCATCAAATCAACCAATTTCCTAATCTTACTGATATCACTAAGAGAACGTAATTTTTATCTTCAGAAAGTCTTTATTTTTTTATGCAATCCCAATTTGTATAAAATATGTTTAGACATTTCTATCTGATGGAAATGTTGTCTGTCAATAGTAAAAGCTATTTTAATCTTTTGTAATTTTATTCTCTACTCTTCCATATACCTAATCTCTTTTGCTAAGCAAAAATCAACTACCTCTTGAAATCTGTCTTATAGTTTTTCTGTAATCGATGAGCTTTAGGGTAGATATAATTCAATTTACCTGTATATGGGGATTATTGCTTTTGACCTTTTTTTTTTCTAAGCACAAAATTAAGCCGATTTGTGTTGTATAGTTTAACCGTACTTAGTATTGTACATTTAGATTGGTTTATATTGTGATTGGTTATCACTTATCACTAATTTTATCGATGTTTAACCATATCAATGTTCATTAACGTTAAAAGGGGTAACATACCTTCTTCATTTTGAAATAATAATGCGTTTTTTAATAATTATGAAATAAAAGAAAAATAATTTCTGACACTAAACTACATCATTTATTCTTGAAACCAAAAATTTGTTTTGGAAAAGGGTCAGGAGTAGTCAAGGTATGACTTTTCAAGTTCCGGTTTTGTATAAAAGTTTTCAAGTTAGGTATGCATAATTTTAAGCCTTTCGGTAGAAATTGTAATTTTTGTACTTTTACTATTTGAACTTTGGTTTTTTGGTTCTTTTTGGGCAGCATTCAGTCTTTTGCATGGAACCCATTTATTTTGCAAAGCTTAAATATAACGTAATTTTTGGTTGAGTTTTCATTAAGCTATGATTGGTTCAGTTGATAATTATTACCCCGAAGCAAGTTAATTCCTTGACTACTTCGAAACTGCTGATTTACATAGCAATTCCTTCATTCACTATAAAACGAACAATATTTGCTAGTTCTTTAACGATATTCAAAGCACTTAAATAAGCTCGATGAGAACGGCTTTAATTATCTATGGTCGCTGTGTATCTAAGCTTTTTAACTCACCCTCTGAACTTTGCGGTTGAAGAAATCGCTTAATAGCACCTCTTCTTGCCGAAAGTCTTAACATGTTTTGAATGATTCCCTGTTGCATCTTACACTGAGTGTTTTTTAATTTCACTCTACACTTTTGATTCAAATTTTCAGCGGGATCTCGATTTCAGCCATAAGCTTCTGGCGATGATCCTTTTCTGACTTGAAATTCATTTGTTTTTTTCTAGGATTTGCTTAAGTGCAACTATCGCTAACTGAAATCTGTCGACGACTTAAGTTAATTTGGCTTTATTAATTTATTGATTTGGTAAAATGTTTTTTTGTCTGACCTTTTACAAACCTGGATGCAGTACTTCCTATCCAAACTTGCCTAATTCCTAATAAAAAAAATTGAAAATAAACAATCCTTTCAGAAAACTACGAGCTCAGAACAAATCCCTTCTCTTCCTCAATCTATCATGTTCATGAACATGTTTTCAAGCAAAATAAATAAACCCTCTTTTTTAAAATTGGGTTTTTTATTAAATTATCTCATAAAAAATAAATTTATTGTTTACCAATTCAATCCCCAGAGAGCTTACTACAAGCTATGTAGAAGTACTGATGTGATAAATGTACAAGTGTATTCTTATTGAATAGAATTTTTTCATCAATTTTTAATATATTGCTCTTTTTAATACCTGATTCTCTGGCCTATTGTTGGAAATACAAAATTGTAACCCCAAATGCTCTTCCTCTAACAAAACTTCCTCTTACAATAGTATAGCTTTTGCCAATTTAGATTTATAACTTTATACATTTTAATGCGATTGTATGCCATCCACGGAATCGATGATCATGATTGTAATAACTAAAACGACAACGACGACGAGTGTGATGGCCTCTCCACTCCCATTTCGAAGCTTCGAGTTACTCACATGGATGTGTTTATATGAGTTTTGCCTATACACCTCTCTCTCTCTATCTGGGTCCTCTTCAACACCACATCGCACATCGGTCGCCTCACAAGCGTATAGGGTCTTCGGGGAAATTATTTAAATTTTCCAGTCACGTTTCAGTCATTGACTCTTTTTGGTATTGCTGGTGGCTCCTCATTTCCATTGTACCACATATATTTTTGAGCCGGGTACTTCTGTTGGCTGGAGTGACTGGTTTGTTGGATTGCTAGCTTGCTGGCGTGATATCGGTTTTGTTTAGCGTTACAAATATAACCATATAGTCGGTCCACGCAAAACCTTACCAAAACTATCGGTATTCCAATGAATGATTCGTCTTCAACAAAAAAAAAAAAACCTATAAAAAACCATCTGCATTTCTTTTTTATATCTTCTTTTTGTTGTGTTTGCTTTATCTTCTTTTGAAAGCAATTTTAATTTTATTTCTCTTTGCAACACACTGTGGAATACGGTATGTGGTAGTTGTTTGTAGGTAAAGTAAGTACGGTTACCACTTAACTTTATATAAGTCCTCCATCAAAATCACAAAAGATGTAAATTTTAAGCTTTTCCAATGAAATATTTATGGTGGGGTTTTATTAGATCAGATTAACTCATCTTTTAAAAATCAAATTGAAACTCACGAAGAAAATGAATAAATGGTGAATAAAAGGCAGAAAAAAGTCATTAACCTCTTAAAGTTACGATCGAAAAAGTAATTAAACTAGGAAAAAGCCTCATCCATTTATTTGTCCTAAATTTTACTAAAAGTAAAATAGTTAACTTACTTTCAAAAATGAAGTTATTTTTGTTTTACAAAAAAACTATCAACCTGGCAACCATGGTAATAATTTATTCACATAGTGCAAACACTTGCAAAGAAAACATTCAGCAAAGCAATTGATCAGGCTACACCTCTATACTCTGCTTCCCCCTACACTGCCACCTTTAAATATGTCTTTCTTGAGGTACTATCTAAAATTTGGTGTTTTCTAACGTTTTCTTTTTTTTTACTCTCTCTCTCTCTCTTTTGCTAACCTATTCCTCACACCATTGTCTTACTTTGTACGCAAAGAGGGAAAATACAAAATATTCTTTGCTTCATCGACATTTCTAAGCAAAAGTTTCACATTCAATCAGCCTGTGTTTGCATTAAGAAAGAAAAGAAAAAAAAAAATAGGTTGGGCCCAGGTGTGTCTCCTTGTGGCACTCTGCATATAATCAAGATGCAGAAATTAAATTATTCACTGAACTTCAAAGTGAATGAATCCATACGAAGCAATACAAATCTTGTGTGTCTACACATAGCATAGCTTACTTGCACCACCTTTAAGACTTTTTTACTCTTTTCTTTGCACCTTTCTTCTATGGCCATCGGAGTCATAATGTTACGTTTGTAGAAAAAGAGAAATGTAGAGAAATAAAAAGTAAAGATATTTAATGCACTTCGTGTTTTAGCTTTTTGTTATTTTGAACATATAACCAGTGTGAGTCAGTTAATATACTACATCGTGTGTTTTTTTGGTATGACTGTGTGAAAAGCCTATAAGACTGGTTTTAAAGGGTCATTCACTTTATGTTTACTGATTACAGAAGCTTGTGGCGTTCGGCTTGAAGCAATTTATTAGCGATAAATTATTTTGCGAATTTATAGCCAAAAGAAAAAAACTTAATTTATTGTCATGGTCAATGTTATTCAGTAACCAATTTTGTCATTTCTTATGTCAAATCAAAAGTTAAGAAAGGAATGTGACGTTGACTATGTTTTAATTTAATGGTATTTGTTTGTTTAGTAATATAAAAATTAAATTTATTTTTTGATGATGTTATAAATACCACGGTATTTCTTCTGTATTTTATGGCAAATGAAATATTTCTCAACACTTAAAATACTTACATAAAATATTTTTTACTCTAAAATGAAGCTAAATGTTGAAAACTTCAGATTCGTGTTTGGTATCCAAAAAGACTAAAGTTAGCCATACAAAAAACTACACTATAACTTTCCACTTTTAAATAATTCTGAATACAATTTGACTAAATTATCTGTCAAAAGTTAACTTAATTCTTAAAAAAAATAATTCTTTAGTTAATTTATTTTTGTTTTAGTTTTAAAGTTAAAAATAAAGTAAATAAAATGCACGACTGGGGTCGCACGTACTTGATCTTGCAGTTTAAAACACTTTTATGTTAGTTTACTTGTAGATTTTAAGAGCTGCCTCTGTATAAATTAATTAAAGAAATTTTGTTGATGTTGGGGAAGATCCGACATTTAGGGCAAAATTTTGATAAATGAAAAAAAAAAATGTTCTTTTATTTGACTTTTTTTAATTGCTTTGAATATTACGTTTGTAAAGTTTAATCAAAATCGTTAGAGCCATTTTATAGTTATTTGGTATAATTTGAAAAATTTGTATGGGAGGTACACTTTTTTGACTTTTTTGAGAAAAACTAAAAATGCAGTTTTGTTGCAATTGCTTCGAATATTACGTCTGCAAAGTTTAATCAAAATCATTACAGCCGTTTTCGAGTTATTTGGTTTGAATTGAAAAATTTGTATGGGAGGTACACTTTCTAAGCGAGATATAAAAAAAAACAAAAAAAAACCAACTTTTAGAATTCCATAAAAATCATCTGTACCAAATTTGAAGAAAATCCGTCCACCCGTTTAGGCTGTGGAAATGTGTACCTACAGATGGACGCACAACCGCACAGACGCACAGACGCACAGACGCACAGACGTACAGACGCACGGACGGAATTGCGGGACCCACTTTTTTGGAATTCTCCATCATCGTAATGTTGGTTTTGATTAAAACCTCAATTTTTTTTTCCACACGAAACCAATACTTGCCCTATAGAGCAAGTAATAAATAAACAAAATAAGTTGGAAAATACCTTTTTTAGCGCAAAATCTCCCACTAACTCAACTATATTTGTACTCAAAACAGGGGTGAAATCGACTAACGCAATAGTCGATACCTGATAGTCAAAAAACGATCATTTTGATCCAAAAATCGTTGTTTTGATTATCAATTATCGACTATCGCCTTAGACGATCAAAAAAAAATCAATTCATTTTGACGATTTTTGAAAAGCGATTACTTAGAACCTATTAGACTCTCAGAGTTGATTTAAGGTTTGTATTATTTGTTACCTTAAATCATATACTTTATCATATTTAAAAAAAAAAAAAAACTAGATTTAAGAAATAAAACCAAGATTGAAGAGTTTAAGTACTTTTTTGACATACGAGTATTTTGTATTTTTGAGAATGTTGCACTTGACAGTCAAGTCCGAAAACATGGGAAATTCGATGGGACACTACTAGGTATAGATAATTGTACCAAAACTTAGAACTCCCTGTATAAAGTAATTGTACTATTAAAGGTTATTTTATTAATTTCTAAATAAATAATTTTGGAATCCATAGTAGCAGCAGTTCGTACACTCACAGAAAAAAATTCTTAATATAGGAATAACTATTTTGAATAGTTTAAAAATGGTTATTTGTGACTCTTTTCATATATATATGTATATCATAATAGTCAATCGGAGTACTCGTATTCCTATCCCAATTTTAACTATTTTTTCTCTGAGTGTACATAAGAGTAAGTGTGTATTAGTGTAACTTACACGCATTTATTAAGATTCATTGAATTATTTTAGAGGCTTAATTGATACTTAAGTTTTTTACAAAAAAAAAGTTACGCATACGCCCCAGTCACCCAGAAAAAGTTCGATTCTTCATGTGATTAATGTATACTTAGAAAGTTAAATTTTTTTAGGCATTTTTATCACTTACTTACCAAAGTAAACTTATTTTGAATGTTTTGCAATATGTTTTACATTGTTCAATGAAATTAGGTTTTGATATAGAATCATTTTTCCTGAAAAAGCTAAAAGTTAGTGAAAATGTTTATAATAATTTGATTACAAATACATATTTGTTAGATCTCAATAATTTTTCAATTGTGGTTCTGCCAACAACTACTGTCTTCCTGAATTTTTATCCAACCAACTCAGGGGATTTAATGATAACCTTAAAGGGGGGTTATTTTTAACTAATATTTCAAAATATTTATTTTTCTAAATGTTCATCTAATCTTTTTATATATTTTTAACAAGCAAGTATCTCACAGAGGTGTACTCATTAATGTTTTTCTTAACTCAAACTCTGAAGCAAACTTCATCAAGTTTGTGCAGTTTTTTTTAATCCTAAACAAACTAAACAAAAATAAAGGCGGTAGTTATATTTTTTAAATATTGATTAATTTGTTGAATTTACTATTTCGTATAGTCTCGATTCAATTCCATATTTCAAAAGACGAAGAATTTTGAAACTTACATTTTATAAACAAAAAAAAGAATCATATATAAGAAACTTCAAAAATTCTAGCGTTTTTAGGTTAAAGTTTGTTGTTATAAAAATATGATCTACCTTTATTTTTTAAGAGTATAAAATATTACTGTTTTTAAAGCTGTGTACAAGTCTTTGACTAATTTATTAAATTAATGTTTACTTTAAAAGAATTTATTTACTATTGACTCAAAACACGCTTTTCTGTGCACTCATACGAATCCCCATAGACATACATTCTTCACAAATAACATTCAATTAATTCGACTGACCAACAACTATCATCAGACACATTCTGGGCTAAAAATATACCTACTCATAGATATCTATGTATACGTAGCTAATTGTATCCTAAACTTTTTTTTTTCAAGTCCATAATTTGTACATGAATAAAAACCCATTTAGGCATAATTAATTTATGTAATCAAAAATTCAGCAAAAAAAAAAAATAGATTAAATAACCGTGATAAATACTGCACATTGGCATACCTACCTATTTATTTTTTTGTCTGTAGTAAGTTTGCTCATTTGTTGACAATTTTTTTTGCAAGCTCGCATAAAAATGACATGATTAAGCAGAAAAGTTTTATAAAACCATAATAAATTGCTCACATGACCGTAAATTGTAATTTTCATGTTTGTTTAGTTTTTTTTTTATTTTTAAGTTATTTTTATAAAAAAAAAAGGTTGTCTTTTTTTTATTTGTTCAAATATATTTTTATACCAACATAAAAGCAAAACAAACATAACATAAAAGTCTGTTTACCAAATATTTTAAAAACTATGCATTTTGTGACATCATTGTTTTAATATGAAAAAAGGTATTTGATTTTTTATTTTTGTTTTTACTTGCTAATTGTTAGATTTGCGTTATGGGTAACATAGCTATTTTCTATATAAAAAGAGGTAGTGCATGTGAAAAAAAAAATCCCTGAGATAACATTTTTTTAAATTTAAATACCTACCTTTAGTCTTTTTTTTTTCTACAACTAATTTTTAATTTTAAAAGCATAGCAAAAACAAATTATACAAGTCAGTATAAGTTTTCTTTTTTGATTTTCGGATAAAATCATCAAATTCTTCCTTATTTCGTGACCTTTCTTTATTAAAATATTTTGTTCTTTTTCGTCGGCTACAGGTCTGATTTGAATATATATTTTTTACCTAGTTCTCGATCGACGTTTCGATTGTGGTTACAATCTTCTTCAGGATCTAAGAAAAATATTTCTAAAAATTGCTATTATAAATAAAATTTATACTTATCTTAAAGTTTTTATATTAATGGAGAAGAAGAAGCCGACGAAAAAGAACAAAATATGAATTAAATCATCAAATGAGTAGCTATTGAATTGTAAAAAAAACCGATCTTATACTACAGGAAATGCACTCATGGCCACTGGGAATATTGTGGTCAAAACCCTCTCCCCTCCGTTTAAGGAAAATATTCATTTGCGATTTCTTCAAGAATATTTTCTTTAAATGCACTTCTTATATTATATTCAATAAATATTTTTAAAATATTTAACGAATACAAAAAAAAAAATTAAGTTCATAAATAAATTAAATGACAATTTTGTTTCTTTTTATTTCAGATAAACTTGGCGCTACACAACATATCAAAAATCGTGTTCAACGTTTTCCTTTTACAATTCTTTACTGTGATTTTATTTTCCGTTATTTCTTGTTTTTTTTTTTACATACCAATAAGAAAGTAAATAAATAAGAAAGTGATATGTCAATTTTATACATCTTGGTGATTAAATTAAAGTGAAATAAGTGCGCGCAAAAAGTTATTTATTTGGCTTGGAGCAAATTAAAATTGTTGAATTACATCACACAAATTTAAAGTCAAACCGGGTGTGGGGGAGGAAAGTGACAAATATAATTTGTCACTGATTTTTTTGTTTTGTTTATTTTGTTTAATTCATTACTATAGTCAGTTAGGTGAAGGAGGGTTTTTGTTTGTTTTTTGTTCGTGAAAACCTAAATCTCGATAATGGATCCGCCTAATTACAGTGGATCCAGGTCGAGAACTTTTCTACAAGCAATGGCAAGGCACCTCTGTTGGAAATATAATATCAGTTTGTGTGTAGTTGTTATAGCCATTGTCGCCTTAAATAATTTGGGATGCTGTATAGCGGCCGCTGAGAGAGCAACACAAATTCTACCATTACAAACAGGTATGTACATATACAAAATAATAATTTACATATATACCTTTATACCTAAATATTCTAGGGCAATATGTTTACTTTTACTGTCCCTGTTTTAATTTTATAGGTTCTTTATGGCTGAGGACAGCTCTGTAATAGAGATGTATGGTTTTTTGGAGGATAAATTTGTTTCATTATATTTATTAAATAAGGATATTTTCACAGGTTTAAAAATGCCTTTCTCTTTGATATTAAACATAAATACTTTCAAACACTTTTAATTATTTTATCTCTTTTATAACCATAAGATACCCAACTACCAAAATACCATAAGCCAATTTATTTATCATATTGTAGTGCTTCTTGAAGTTTATTGGATGGCACAAATCACAAGAAAAAAAGAAAAACATATTATTTTCAATTTGTTTGTCAACAATATTTTGCTCCTGCTCTAGGAAAGAAAGAAAAAAAAAATAATAATAAATATTGAACAACACAAAGGATATTGATAATCCAATAAACTTCAATTTCTTTTCCTTGAGTTTATTTTGGTTGGAGTAGACATTGAATTTGTATAGGTACCTATAGAATCTAAACGTCAGATTACTGTCAAAGATTTTCAGTTATATATGTGTATATTGTATATGTATTGAAAGAAGGAGGCTGTTTATACGTGCTCAAAATATAATATCCGGTAGGTATAGGCAACAAAAATTTATTGTCTGAATCTGAATGATGTGCTTGAAAATTCGATGAAGTGAAATCAATAAATTCTATTTCAATAAAAGTCGCTTTCAAATTGCATTTGATTTGTGATGAAGCTTTTTGATTCCCAATGAATGTACTTAAATAAAGGTTTTGTTAAATTGTCTTAATTTAGTTTATATTTGAGAATATAAGGAAATTTTGAAGACGTATTAAAATATGTGCATGGAGATATAGAAATGAAAGTATATAATATTTACATTTATCGATTTTCTTAACAGATGAATATATTCAAACAAAATTTTAACGTAATAATATTTTATGTACAGTCAGCTTCATTTAACAAAATATGATTAGTTATTTCAGGCTTGGGTATCTAATTATCTACCTACATGAAATTTCAAAAAATTGTAAGTAACTACTGTTATTTGCCATTCCAATTAATTATTAATTAACCCTATGGAGAGTATAAAATAAACACTTAAAAAAGTTTGAATCGGACCAACCCAACCGACCCATCCTATAGAACGTCATATACAAATAAACAAATAAACAGACAGCATTGAAGAACCTGCTGATGTCGTATTTACTTTTACCCGATGCTATGTTTGATTGTTATCTCAAGCTTGATTTTTTTTATAAATGTACCTATTCTTAGCAACTGTTTTACGGATTCAAGCTCACAGAATTACAATTCCGGTTAATATTCCAAAGTGGGTTCTGAAAACAATGTAAGCTTCTAACTAGCATTTATAACTGTTTTGCATTAAGACATCATCTTAGTTTTCATCGGTTTGAAGTTAGAAAACGTCGCAAAGCCTGTTCAATTTCTGAAGCTAACTTAACGAATTGTTCAATATTAAAATTTATAAGCTTTTGCTCTTCATCTTGTTGACGAATAACACTGGTCAACAAGGTTTTTGTTACAGACACCAAGATGTACTTTTCTATAGGTTTTTTGGGTGCTTAGCTCGAATCCGAAGTCAGAACAATTCTATCACATCACGTTTTTGAGATAATCCCGTTAGAAAATCGAAAATGCCGCTTTTTACCAGTTTTCTAGATTATTTCTTGGCTTTTGGTTATTTGTTTTAAATAAATTTGTAACGGTTTCTAATAGAACTAAATCTTGTCTTTCTAAATCCGTTTAAATCTTTTAAATATCTCTTTTCTTCTTTGAGAAATCTGAAATTGAAATCAACGTGTTTGGTATATCTCATGTTTATTGACTTTTAATAGCGAATCTCGAAAAGTTCTTTGCCAATCGCTTTCAAATTTTGACACAACGTTCCATTTAGAATCTTGCAAATTTTTATATTTGCGAAGGTGGTGAATCGCATTGAGATACATCAAGACGTGACCGTGTCAGATAGTTATACTAAATAATTACTAGTGAGAAAAATATAATATTTTTCTTGTTAAAAATAAGATAAGAACTTACAGGAATGTAAATGAAACGTTGTGTCAAAATTTGAAAGCGATTGGTAAAGAACTTTTCGAGATTCGCTATTAAAAGTAAATAAACATGAGATATACCAAACACGTTGATTTCAATTTCAGATTTCTCAAAGAAGAAAAGAGATATTTGAAAGATTTAAACGGATTTAGAAAGACAAGATTTAGTTCTATTAGAAACCGTTACAAATTTATTTAAAACAAATAACCAAAAGCCAAGAAATAATCTAGAAAACTGGTAAAAAGCGGCATTTTCGATTTTCTAACGGGATTATCTCAAAAACGTGATGTGATAGAATTGTTCTGACTTCGGATTCGAGCTCAGCACATCAAAATCCTATAGAAAAGTATACCTTCGTTTCTGTAACAAAAAAAAAGTTTAATTTTGTTGACCAGTGTAATTTATGGTTAAGTTAAAAAAGGGCCAATGTGACCACACGGAGAAAAAAATTTCATAAAATAAGTATGATAAACTGCAACTTAGGCTGATGTCTGACGATAATTTTAAAAATTTTGTTTTCAATTAAATGAAATTTAGCTTAAATTTAATTTAAGCGGATTCCGCTTACTTTTAGTGGAACTCGTATTGTTTTAAGAGGGTGCCCTTTTTTCTCCCTGCACTATGTCATAAAAATTTAAATTTTTTAAGCAGCACAAAAAGATACTTAAATTCAGCATTTTTATGTGGTTTAAGTGATTACTAATTTTTTCGGAGTACGTTTATGTTTCTTTAACACAAGCAGCAGTACAAGTTTGGAGAAAAATTTTATCACTAAACTATGAATTGGTTGTCCACTTAGGACGAGAATTGCAAAGACAAAAAAACAGGCCTTGGCGATATTAAAGTTGCTGTGACCGACTCGGAATTTTAGAAGTAAATTGCAATTATTTGTAAGTTTATTAAGTACCTATTTATAATTATTAAAAGTGATCAATTCACACTGATTGACATGAAGTAGTATTTTTGTACGAGAGATTAATAAACTCATTAAAATTGCTATTTCACTTAAACACGTTCAAAATTGTCATATTTTCAAATAAGATACGATAAACACTCGTGGTTGTTTGGCCACCCCAAATGCTTATTTTTCTAATCTTGTTTTCTATAAGATTAATTCTATAAAATGATTAATTTTGATTTTGAACCCTAATTAATCTGACTGTTCAAAAATTTAAAACTTTTATTCAAATTCGACAAAAATTAATTTTTAATTCAAAATTATAAATCATATTCATAAAAATTCATTAAAAATTCAAATTTGCAATAAAATTTTCCAACATATCGAAGTTTCTTTAAAATTGAAACAGCTAAAAATATTTTTGTAGATTGGTTTGAAAGATAGATTCAAATTCTCCAAGTTACTATTATTAAAATTGATTCATGCAATCAGGGGTTAGTGACGCGCAATAGAAAGTAAAAAAAAAAAAAAATGATGAAAATCTAACAAGACATAATAATGACTGTGTGTGTCAGAACAGATAAGTATATTTATTTTTGTGTCAACAACTCTCTATCTGTAAGTAATGTCACCAACTTGAGAAAATCTGGAAGCTTGAACAAATTATGGTATAATATCTACATACGAATATAAACTACGATTTCACAAAGAAAATAAAAATAAAGATTGAGACTTCCTAATTGCGTAATGCGATCAATTTAATTCAGCTGTAGATATATTTTCTACATCACGTTTCATCCCTGGTTTAACTATAGTTCTCTCATTCGTTGTCAACTTGAGGTCATTTGATCAGAATGAGGACAACAACAAACATTCTAAGGCAACAAAAAAAAAGACACAAGTGACAAACAGATATTTGGACATAATGGAACGAAGTTAGACGCAGTTTGTGTAACTATAAATTACGAACAACAACTAACTAACAATAACAATTGCCCTTCGTTTTCTTTTGTGCGCTTTGCCTTAATCCAAAGAGCGAGAGTGAAATATATTGTTATCACTTGAGGATGTCATCAATAACGGTCTTAAGCCGTATGGCTTTGTTCGTAGATTTATTTATACATATAGAAGTAGAAGCTGCTGTTGTACGTATACGAGAGGAGAGGTATTAGAATGTGCATTGCACATACTCTACGTCTCTGCTGGAGTTTCTGTCCTATATTATTGGGGGAATGCAATTTTTCACAATTACGTACCGCACTATAAAGTGGTCCGAAAACATAGATGCGGGTTTATTGTGTGGTTGTACAGCAGCGTGTTGTGCAATTTGGGTATCAGAATGGAGGATGGAGAGTCATAGTGTGAGAGTGTTGTTATTTAGTGTTAATTTTAGGACACTGCGTTCAATATCAAAAACAATACTTCTATATGTATTGATATAGAGCTACCAAAGTTTCAAACTTGTTATATTATCTCTGTTGTTATTCATCTCTTTACTGGTTTTTTGGGCAAGAATTAACAGAATCAAGACAGCAAGTTGGAAAATACCTACGTTGAATAACATTTTTGACTAAGGGTTTTCAATATTTAAAATAGCATTTTTAAGAAGGATTCTTATAAGAAAATGCTGGTTTACGGACACGGAGTTTGGCGCTTTATTTAAAGAAAAGGGAGAATCTATCCAATCAATATAAAACGATCTCAGTAGTAAGTTTGAATTTGTTCGACAACTAAGCCACTGGCGTACCTACCAACATCTTCATTTGGGAATGTATAAATGTTCTTTTCTTTTATCTGGCTTATTCGATTTTTACAATTTAAGTCATTAATTATTATTTTTAGATTTTGAAAATCTTCTCTAGGTAATATATTTCGACTAAGAAGGTTGCTTTTATATTACTACTTCCAATTGCAACCTTTTTTGTTCAGGCTTAGATATACACGTAAATTTAAAGTTTTTTTTTAAGCTTTGAATTCAAATAAAGAAAAATAGTCAATAAAGTGCATTAAGCATAGTCTGATCTTAACATTTCTTAAAACCATAAATTTAAGCTTTGTTTTATACCTACTTTAAAAAATAAGTCTTAATTTATAAAAAAAGACAATCAAAACAAAAGTTTGAAAACAAAAGTTAAATGGAACTTCTTTATTGAGTGTCGTAATTGTTAAATTATGTCCTATCAAGTGTAAAATATTTGTTAAATGTGGCCCACCAGGTGTTAAATACGGCCCACCTTGCTCAATATTTTTTTCGAAGATTTTTAGTTTAACAAGAATAAAATTCACTTATAAAACTTTCTATCATATAATCCTCTGCGTCCGTATGGGTTTTTTAAGTCTTCAAAATAAAAGTAAAATAAATCAATTAAAGCGTGTCGAATATGGAATATTGAGCAATTTTGCCAACAAATGGGTAAAATAAAAGCTCAGCTCAATCTTTTTTATTTTTTTAGCCGCTGGAGGCTGGGAATCGAACCCAGACCTTTGGCGTTATAGACCATAGCACTAGCCTTCGCGCCACTGGGTACACGGCAAACACTTACAAGGATTAATAAAACCTAATATGTATGTGATTTAATAAAAAGATTTTGTATCACTAAGATTTTATATTTTCTCGAAGTTTTCAGTGCAGTTAAAATCAAACTTTATAAAATATTTTCCTTTAATACAAGACTTAAATAAATCTTCTGGCTATATCATCTGTCAAAGTAATAATGCAAATGGACAGGGACACACTCAATTTCATTATTCTTGTGTATATGTTGAAATAAAATACTTTTGCTGACATTTGACTTTTATGTTGTCTCTTCTTCTACTATAATATATAAAAGGATGGGAATTGGAAACATTAAGTTTTTTCCTGTGGTTTTAATGGAATTTCGGTTGCTGCTGAAGTTGATGGCTCTAATGTATACTTAAATATCTTTGAAGTGGTAAGACTTGTAAATGCAACCACAATTCAGAGGATTTGAAAAGAGCTCCTTTGATCAAAAGAAGACATTAACCGGATTTGCGGTTGGATAGTAAAGTGCTACCTCTTGTTCTATACGTCTACTAAAAGTACTTGACTCAATGTGGTGGCTAATGGGTAAAATGTAAGAGAGAGAGAGAGATTGTGAGAATTGCCTTTTTGATTGGATAGTAAATAGTCTGTAGTGTATAGAGGAGCTCTGGATGGTGTTCAGGAAGTTTAATGCGATTATAATGGTATAGTTTTGTTAGGTGATGAAGATGATTTTATGTTTCAATGATTTTAAGTGTTTTAATGGATTTCGCATAGCATGTGGGATTGAACTTAAAACTTAACGAAACTAAAATATTTTCAATGATAGGTAATCCAAACAACAACTAGTCAAAAACTTTAAGTAGACTTTTTGATATATCTAGTAATTAAATTTTAATGGGTTTTGTATTTGAATCCTGAATTTGAACCCAGAACCTATTGCGTGACAGTTTGTTGCAGTTAAAAATGTGCCACGGTGTAATTCTTTAATAATTTCACTTCTGATTTATTTAACTTTGTTTCTGGTATATATATAACTAATTTATGGTATATTTAACTATATTAAATTGTTAAATATACCAGAAGTATGGTTATCCTTGGCGTTATTGGAGGTTTGCCAATTTTCAACAATATTTGAATTTTACCTTTTTTGAAAGAATATATTAAGACTTTTGAAGCAGTGTGGTTTAGGTTGAAAGCCTAGATCATAAGCTCAAAAATATCAAAGATACTTTTTTTCTACATCTCATAAATTTCGCAAAGCTTTTTGTTAAAGGATGTGTTTAGACACTAGTTTAATTTTCAGACATGGTTTCCAACAAAATCATGTACATATGTACTAGTGTAAACATTTCCCAAACCAGCCCTTCTCTAATCTGTTACAAAGAACAAAGCTCAATTTAACCAAACTGGGCTATAATCGAACCTACAACAAGTTTGTATAAATGACGTATACACGCATTCATTGATTTATTCGGAAAAGTATAAATTAAATATCATACCAAAGAAAACTGGATTCAAGCGGTTTATTCATAGAAATATGTTGGTACAGCTAAGCTCTTTCAATTGAATTGTCTTTAGTACATTAATATGCAAGAAAAAATCCTCTGAGTGATGGAAAAACTAGCTCATGGTTAAAACTTGTGGCAAGAATATTACTCGTTGAATATATCTCCAATAAATAGTGATATGTTCTACCTGAATGCAAGTAAATATGAGGTCAGTTATTTGCAAGAATAATTTTATTTCTTAAGAAATTAAAGTGTGGGTTTTATTTTTATATGATTTTTGTTGAAATCAAGGTGAAGTATTTTTGGTTTATGAAAGAACTTGTTTAATCTAATTTTGAGGATAAAGAGAAGGTTAATAAAGGTTCAAAGTCTTTTTAATCTTCAAGTTTACCTTTGATGTTGATATGATAAATATATGTACTATACAACTGTTTTATCGCTTCTAGAAACATTGCTCTATTTTCTTAGCAAAAAACCAGTAGGCAAAATGCTTTGACTATACAAGAAAAGTAACAAGCTGCATTGATTGATAAATACACTTACGAAATTTAAAATTTCAAGTCAGCCGAGATTTTTTTTTTTTTTAATTTTTTTCCTAAAGCATTTGAATCAGGGGCGTACGTTCAGTTGTCGGGGCCCCGGGGCAAGATTAAATTTTGGGGCCCCTTTGATATAGAAAATAAGAACAAATAAAAAAGTACTTATACGCCCACTTATTTTGTTGGGGCCCCTGATGTACCTATCATTTGTTGGTATTAAGATTATGCAAGTTATATTTTTTGGGGCCCCAAGATAATATGTAATTTTTCTTTCAAAAAAGCAATTTATTTTTTTGGGACCCCTGAGGTAATATTTTTTTTTTACATGAATTATTATGTGGCTGGCTACCAATTCACTGAAAAATATAATTTGTCTCTCTTGTGTCCAAAGTGATTTAGGTATGTCAAATATCTTATCTTTTTGCTTCGATACTTTTCTAACCAGTTGCATACTCTGCATTGTCTCTTTACGGGGCCCTGGCGCGTTGGAAGCCCCTGGGCACCGCTCCACTTGCCGCAATGGTGTGTACGCCCCTGATTTGAATAATATTAATCCATAGGTCACATTTGAAGGCAATATTTATACATATAGAAAATTTATAACATTAAAAAAAAGTTGCCATTTTTAAGAAAATCTTATTCAACACATTAGAACGAAAATTAGATAAAATTCATCAACCCGTTTTCAAAAAATCAATTTTTCAAAAAAAAAAACTTTGAGTTATTTTTAAAAATCCAAAAATGTGTTTAATGAAAAAGTTTTTAAATAACGTTTGCTTTAAAGTTTTTGTATAAAAATTTTGGTTTAAATCTGTTCTGTCGTTTACGAAAAATTCATAATTAAAAAAAATTGTTCTATGACAGGTACCGATAATAACGGTACAAAAAATATTTTTTTTATTTCAAAAGTTGGCTCTTATGTGTAATACTACCAGCAAAAATTTTAATCAAAATCGTTAGAGCCATTTTTGAATTTTTTATTTTTCTATTTCCGTTATATGACAGGTACCGTTAGTTTTGGTCCTAAAAAAAGATTCAATTTGTCCTCTAGGGAATCACCCAAAACTGTTAACTACCAAGTTTGAAGAAAATAGCTCCAGTAGCTTAATTTGTAGGCCGAGGTTCTTACAATCGGAGAGACAGACAGACAGAGAGAGAGACAGACAGACAGAATTGCCCGACCCACTTTTTTGACATTATCCATCATCGTAAATTAAAGGAAAATCTTTATAAGAAATCAGAATCAAGTGAGGCTTAATTTAGATGCAATAAATTTGTTAATTTACATAATTTAGTCATCATTATAATCGCAAAAAAATGTTCTCACTTTCCAATGAGGAAAATTGTGTTTTGAACATTTTTTAGCCTCTATTCCGAAACAAAAATCTGTCAAATATAATCTCTGAAGTGAAATCCTATCTGTAACTTAAAGTCACATAATGGCATACAATTTACAAAAATTCAAATCATAAAATTGAAAATATCCAGAAACAGAAATTTTAACCGCAGAAACTTTCAATTTCCTTAGAAATTTATTTCTTAAGAATTATACCAGTTTCAAAAAATTTGTCTGCACAAAGAGCTCCAGAATCAAGGTAGTTTGGGGGGAACTTTATCCAAGTTGGAAGTAGATAAATATAACAAAGGTATTTTCTTCTAGGAATTATCTTTGATGTAAATCAAAAACAAGGATATTTTTTATGCGTTTTGGATTCCAAGTTACTTATCTAGCTTTAATCCTTTTTGAAACAAAGTAAGAAGAAATTAAAATAAGAGGTATCCTTTTCTTATATAACTTTCTATACAAAAATATATGCTTAAAAATAAACTTTTACATGCAGTTGCTACAAAGGGTATTTTCCAGAATAATTAGGGTTTAACTATGCAGTTTTAATGTAACTACTTATCTTAAATAATTTCAGTCTAGGTATGCAGTTATAAGAGCGTGGGATAGCCATAGCATTTTTCTTCCCATTAAAATTGTCTTAAATAGAAAATGAAAAAAATTAAAAAAAAAAACAACAAATTTTCTTCTTTTTCTCTTTCTTTCTATATACGTATGTTGCTCTCTGCAATTCCGCAAACAACACACTTAATAAAATAAAAATTACGTAAACAATCTGCAAATTGCAGTAAATGAAGAAAGTAAGTTTATTCACTCACTATGGTATGTATATATTCTTCAACATAAACTCAATTCACATTGTACGTACCTACTATAAAAGAAAAGATATAATAAAAAAAAATAATACAATACATATACATATACATATAACAATGAATATAATAATATGGAGAATAACAATAGTTGCAAACAATTCTCTTCACACAGCATTCATAGGTCACCCAGAGATCAAGATTATAATGCAGCATTTCCGCACCAAGTCATCCTAATCCACATCCCCTTGCTTCGCGCTAAACTCCTTCATCACCATCATTATCCCTAAATAAAAGCTAGAAAAGATAAATATGACATTTTTCGCTTCGTGGGCATCTTTTCCACCTAGCTTACCTTACAAACCTACCTACCTATCTTCTAGCTACCCCCCTTTTTTTTGTTCAACAACCACAAGCATTAGGCACACTGGTGTATACCTATTTTAACTGAAACACCCACATAGAAAGTCTAGAAAATATGCACCAAATTGTTGGTTGGCAATAACCTGACTATGCTAGGCCGGGTATTTACTCGTCTGTGGTAACTTGGTTGGCCTGTGTTCTCTCTTTCTCTTTCTAGTTCTCTGCTGCTATTCAGCATAGAACAGGTCTTGAAACCAGCTTTAAGTTAAACATGCAAAATGTTTAATTTCACTGTGGTTTCAAGACTTATGTACGAATGTATGTACATTCATTCACCTAACGAAGCCAACCGTTTTGTATGATCCGTCGTGTGTCCAATATAGAGAAAAAGTCAGTGATGTTAAAATATCGTTTTGAAAATAGTATTACTAATTTAGAACTTGCTTGTTTATTGGATTCCAAAAGGCAACCTGAAGTCTAAAAACCATCAAAGTCAAGTCTTTTTTGGACGCTATACAGTGTTGTTCGAAAAATTTTGTTCAGTTTCTTTTTTTAACTTTTCGGTTTTAATCGTTTGAGGATTTATACCGAAAAATAAATAAATAGTTTAATCACTCTGGACACTTCTTTGCACTGTTTAGTTTCATAATGGAACAGATATTCTTTCATTTTTAGTCTTAAAAGTTTAAGCTTATTGTAAAGCTTGATATAAATCTTTCATATTAAGAATCAAAACAAGTTCATGCTTACAATTTTTGCTGTACGACAAGAAGCAAGTGTCACCAGAAAGGTCCAGCAAGGAGGGTTTTTATAAACTTCTGCACTGACTAGTGACTTGAATGCTAATAAGGCCTTTTGGCATCTCGAAGAATAACTAGACTTCACATCTTCAGTTTTTGGTGGACTAGACAGCACTGGCTTGAGTGGTCTAAGTCCAGTTTTTACGAGCCTTTTTTTCACTGAACTTGATGATCTTACTTTGCTTTTCCTTTTTCTGTAGCTTGACACAGATCGTTTTCTAGGATTCACCGATGTCTTGAACCGATACCGACTACTGAACGTTTCGGACAGCTTTTGCGAGCCATATGTACCTCTTACTCTTAGGTATTTAAAATAATATAGACTTGTATGTAGTATTCGAAGACATTTTTCTACCTAGTTCGAAAACCCCGATAGCTCTCATGAATTCCAAGAACTGCGTCCGAAAAGGGTAGTAAATTTGTGTGACCAACATTTTTCCAACATTACTGTTTATGAAGTTGTAGTTTCAGTAATGTTATTGTTCGATAAGATTAGTGAGAAAATCTGTAAAAGGACACCGTTTGAAGTGCCAATAACAAATATGCAAATGTAAAAACTTAGTTTGTAATGCAAGCTAAACATACAGAAAATAAATATGTAAATAAATAAATAAGAGTTATTCAACTAGCTTGAAGAGATCTAGTGACCTTTTCCGTGTTTTTAGTTAATCAAATTTTAAGGGGTGAGCACGAAACTACAGAGTAGATATGCTTGTTTTTTACGGTTACGAACATACATGCGATTTTGGTCGCGCTACTATTCAATCCAAAAATAGATCACAACGATTTCGATGACTCTGGGGACTGATTAAAAATTTTAATTCGTGGGAAGCATGTGTGTTCACAGGTATTGAAATCCTTGTGACCCAGCGCGACCGAAATCGCATGTGAATCGCATGTGTGTCCCTAGCCTAATTCATTTCTTCACATTACGAAAGGAGATATATTCATTAGTTTTTGCGTCCAAACACTCACCAATACTGACAATTTAAGTTGTTCTACTCTTCATCTGACGAAAGCATGGCATCAAAAAGGTAATTTAAAGGCTGTTTTCAACAACATTTTACGACAGTAAACTTCAAAACATATTTATTAGTTAATAGTGAAACAACTCTGAAATTAACTATACTAGACAGATGTTAATTTTAGCAGTAAGGAGCATCTTTTTTGTTTTGATTTATGATTAACCAAAACATATTTCCAAAGTGGGATCCATTTGTTAACATTTCTCAAAGTTTTCCTGTTCAGCAAATCGCCCAAATTGACGAACGTTTTCACTTAACTTTTTTCTAAACCACTTTACCTGCGAATGTTTTGATCGTGACCTAGAGCCGTAAAACACATCGAAGCGTAACACTTTAATTCATTTGTTTGAAAATAATTACCACACAATAACATGTATGTTTCAATCTCTCTTTAACCATTCTGCAATTGGGCGCCATTTGCCTTTATTTTGTTCTTTACGTAATTTAAATTCAAAAGGCCCTGAACTTTTTTCACAGTCGACATTTGAATTGTAATATGGCAAGACATTGCATATTTTGACTGGAGAAGTGGAAATAAGTCTTTAAAGTTGGACATTTTTAGGCGAGTAGGTACGTATGAAAAGACATTTTTTTTAAATTGAAAATATAGGTATAAATTATTTTGAGTTAAAAATTACATTCCTTGATTGCTTATTTTTTCCACAAAAATTGAAAATCTCTCAAATCATGAAACTTAATAAAATTGTAGCAAAACATAACATCCCTGGAAGCTTTCAACTTCGGTCATAATAGAGAAACTTAAACGCGGGAAGGAAAATCATAGTAATGTTTTTGTATCTGCTGGATTTTGCCTTTTTTGTTTTGCTTGTCGTCTCTATTCTTGTCAATCGCTGCAATCCTGAATTATCTTTGTTATTTTTTCCGCTTAGTTATTTTTTATTTTCCTCATTTTCTCATGACACCATCATCGTCATCGTCAACAAAACACATCATCGTTCGGTTGGATGGTTTTGCCTTTGCCATACCCATATCCCATGCCATAACATAGATATACTATGCGAGTATCTGCAGCATCGTTTATATGTGAATATGTCCCTTGCTTTACCGACACGACGACGACGACGACGGACAGCTAAGTATTAGTACCTATTTTGTTTCTCTTTCTTTCTCACTTTTGTATTCATTGTCTGCAATTAAAGCCGCTACTCTTTTCTTTACAGTTCATCTACCGGTTGATAACGAGCTAAAAATTAAACCGGTCGGTGCCTGGTACCGAGATCTCCGTTCCGAACGACCAAAGTGATTGCGGTCGCGTATTTATTTACAACCTATCTACCTACGCGCTACAATTTATTTGTAGTTTGTTGTTGTTTTTCTCTTTCTCTGTCTCTTTTACTCTCGTTTAGTTGTCTTATTTTGTTAGTGTTGTGTTTTTTGTTGTTGTTGCTGTAGTCAGTGATTTTCTATTTTCTGTTGTTGTTGTTGTTTTATTATTGTTCGTAGCATATCTATAAAGGTGTGTTATTATTGTATTTGTTTGAGATACAAGGCAGGTTAGGTAAGATAGGTTTATAGAATTCCATAGCTTGTCTCCATCACCATCGCCATCGACATAGAGAATGACTTTGAAATTCAAGTCGGTATGTATTCATACACAACATTCTAAATTTTGTTCAAGTCATTTTGTATGTCATATAGAAAAAAATTGTTAGGGAAATCTCGCGCTTCGGTTAGCAAATACCTAGTTTTTGTGTATTGAAGTGATTAGCTTAGAAGCTAACCAAGTTAGTTGATTGGTTTGTTTGTTGATGGATTCTGGCATCGTCATGTGCATAGGCAGTTTGCGTGAACTTTCAAGGAAATACAAAATTTCAATTCAAAGAATTAATTTGCTTTTTACCAGCTACAACTTTTGTTTTAAGTGGATATTTCGATCTGAAGGACCAAAAAAGCATGAAGCTAGGCAAAAGTTGTACTTTTTTTTACAAAAGAAATATTTAAAAAAAATACCACACATTAGACAGAAACACATAACAATTCAGTGATTTTATGAAATTTTATATCAGAGTCCCAGCAGTTTGTACCACTACCAATTTTTTTCTTCTCATACGATAATGTATCGGCCGATTTTGTAACAAAACCATTTTTAAGGAGGTACTTGAAAATTTAGCTTACTTGTTGCTTGTTGCAAATATGCCGAGAGCTTTACTAAAAAAATTGTTGCATAACGGCCTGAACTTAAAAACCATGAACTTAAAAATCGTACCTGGGGACCTAAAAACAAGCGGATTCCACATTAAATTAAGCGGGTTTCTGCATGGCTTTTTGACAAGATAACCTATGTTTTTAATTAAGCGGACAGATCTTCTTGATTTCTTGAATGCGCAAATTCAAAAGAAATCCACTTAATTTAAGCGGAAAATCATCTTATTTTTAAGTGGAAACATTTAAATAAAAAAAAAACTATCTGCCACTGGAGATCGAACCTATTAAATAAGCCTATAAAATTAACAGAGTTCATGCGGATTTCACTTATTTTAAGCGGAAATAGTATCGGTGAGCATCATCTTTATCGATTTAAGGTGGGTATCATCATATTTTCTTTTCAGTGTAGCATTCAATATCAAACCAAGAAAAAAAATGGAACGAGTTCAAAGTGAAATTCCCCGACGCCCGGTCCTGATAGGTTCTAGCATTAAGAACATTAAAACAATAAAAATAAAAAGCAATTTTTTATGTTTTCTTTTTTGTTTTAATTCAATTTATGCAAGGAATGAATAAAAATTGTTTTTACGAGTACCTTATCGAAAAGTTGGAAGCTAACTTCACAGAAGCAGGTACTTTGTTAGTTTGGCAGATTTTCCGCTTTCAATTTTATTCTGTACTCTTATGATATTATATCATCTTGAATTATTGTTTTAAATAATGCTATGAATAGTTAACAAAGAATTTGCGCAGTAAAAATAGTCCAACTCGAGATAATAACAAGCTTAACCTCATTTTTCTTTTGTTAGGTGTAACCCCAATTATTCATCAAAGTGATCTTATGCAAAGGTGACATCACAGTATAGAAACTGTCAAAATTAATTTGCTTGATTTTATCTACCTAAAAAATTTTATTCTGTTTGGTTCAAAAATTAACAAAGGCAACAAAAAAATACCACACCTAAAAAATCGAATCCAAATCTGGTGTTCGCGAATCGTAAGTTAAAAACTCAGTGTACCTACTGACAGTCTCATACTACCACTCTTGCAAAAGTCTGATAGTTATCAGCTTCAAGCTAATATTTTGAGATGTATGTATAAGGAATATTTCTGTATCCTTTTTATAAATTTCTTTTCATCAAATTCTAAACAAGGAAAAAAGTGTTTTTGATTTAAGACAAAATATCTACAAATTGTAATAAAAATGTATAGTACAACTTCTTTCTTATACTTGACAACAACTTGTCAGTCATGTCGATGACATAATTCATTAAAAAAAAACTATCCCTAATTCTGTCTGGTTCGCTGTAGAACAACAACATGTTCATTTTTCATGGCAAACATTGATTGTAGTCATTGCCGTTGGAAAATAATAAAAAAAAAAGTGTCAGTCAGTCTAAACACACAACAAAAATAACGTAAAAGAAAGAACAATTAGTTGAAACAAAGCAAAGTGCACGCGAGTGCACTTTAAATTATTACCAACTATGTATGTTATTTTTTTGTATGTATCAGTATGTAGATAGATAATGCTTAGGTACCTTCTAGTATATGTACCTATCATTATTGTTAAACAAGTTTAAATAAATAAAGAACATCACGTTTCTGACATTAGCTGTTTGTTGTAAAACGCTTTGACTTTATGTTAAGTAGTAAACACAAAGTCAGACATTATGTTTGTACATACACTCGTACTTGTATATTCATTTCATTTTTTATCATTATTGCTGATCGGGATTTAAAATTTCTAGGAAAATGCTCTCACGCTAATTTGGTTCAAAACACTTAGGTGTTAGATGGTTGATTTAATCACGGTTAAATATTTATTTTTAATGAACTGTAAAGTTGTAATGTTCATTGTTTTCAGAAGGTGCATTTATGTATATAATCGTTTTTGGTAGCATGTAGATAATTATTAACTATAGCTTTACCCAAGAGAGCTGTAATGTTGTGAAATTCGCACTTTAAAAATGTAAGCTAAAGAATTCTTCGTAAAATAAATAAGCTTTTAAAATGTTTTTTTTTTTTTCTTTTTTGAAGCTAAAATTAAAACAAAAATTTAATATACTTGTCTTATTTTTATTAAAAAAATAATGTCTAAATATTATAAACATTGTTGAGCGCATTTCAGCTGCCATTTTTTTTTAAATTTTTTAATAGTTTGACAAATCTTACAATCATAAAACCAGTTTCTCGTTAGCAATTCACAATAAAATTAAAACCGTCTTATAAATTTAAAAAAATTGTTAAAATATACTCGTACTTTGAAGAAGCAATTATTAAAAATCATAATAAAAAAAAGGTTACGTATACACCACAGTGACCCCACCAAATTTTGACTTGTTCACAAAACATTGTTTTTAAAGCTTGACAAGCAATATAATATGATGGGCATTATTGAGAACTAAGTTTAAATAATTGAAGGCTCAAATATATGAAAAATTTTCATGTTAAATAGCTCTAACTTGTAAAGAATTGAATGATTGTATGTTTTGTTTAAAAATTTAATATCTTTCCATCCAAGGAGGTAAAAAAGGAATAGACAAAAGATAACTTGCTAAGATAGATTTAAAAGGATTATTTATTGAAACCAAAAGAATTACAGAAACGTAGACGCAGCCATAGAGCTTGTTAAACTTGCTTGTAAAACCAAAAAAAAAAAAAACACATATAAATATGATAAGATACGAATTTAAAATTAATTAAATGTAACATAAAAATAATTAGTTTGGTGATCAGTTGCAGACAAGAGATTCAATCTTAAAAACTAATTAAAGAGTCAAACACTAGCTTGCATTGACAAAAATAAATGAAACATTTTTTTATAAAAAATACTGAAAAATAAAAAATAACTCTCTTGTATACTCTTTTTAGAACATTTTTCTCCACTAAGCAAACTTGAAGAAATACATCATCTAAAAACTCACAAAGGCTCACAAAAAACTAAGTCGGATTGTTTCCTCGAAATTAATTTTCATATCAAATAGAAACTGAACTTCATTTGTGTAAATAATTTACCAACAAAGCTAATTTAAATTCATAAAGAATAGAGTTTCGCATAAAATTTTAAATACTAAAAAAAAAAATCGACAAAATTGGACTCCATAAAACGCCTCTCTTAACAAATATTCCGGCTAAAAGCCCTACTCGTATGTCCTAAAACCTCTATCTCTCTAATTTTCATAGAAATTCAATAAAATTTTAAATTTTTTACAAGGAAATCTACTAATTGACAGTCTCGTAAAACCGATACCCAGAAATCTCAATTATATTTTTAAGTTTAATGTTTTTGTTACCGCAAAATCCACAAATTGCTCGAATTGCATATTAATTGTTGGCCAGCGATGCAGCATTGATTTTTTACTTTGGCCGGTGTTACACATTTAATTGAGTGAACTCGCTGCTAATCTCTCCCTATAGTTTCAGCTCACCAACCAAGTGGTAAACCAATTAATCCGAATCTGATTTCTCTAGCTCCTCTTGTGTGTGTGTGTTTCATGTTCATATATCCACCATCATTTAATTGTCCAACAATATTTATTTTTTTAAAAAGAGATTTTTTTTTGTCTGTCCACATGCTGCAAGTATACTGATACCACAAAAACCAAATTTTAAATAAAATTTCATTGAAAGCAGGAATGAACAAAAATTAAAAAAAGTATCAGCAAGCATTTTTTTGTTTCTTTATTTTTGGTATTTGAATAAAATCGATGTCCGCAAAATGTATCCTTTTCATTGTATTCTCAATAGTAGCAGCAAACCTACAAACATTAAAAAAGAGAAGAGAATTCAATTTTCGATGTAAATAATATTTTTCACATTTCCATAACGGAAATATGAAACCAACACAAAATGCAAAAGCAATTAAATTTTGCGAACACAACATATAACCTCCCTTCTTAACCCTTGTGTCAGGTGGTGTTTTCACTGGAAACGGGAACATTGCATGTCCTCTCTCTGTGAAAGGGTTGGGGTCATTGTGGAACAAGGATAAAGGTTGCTGCAAAAGGATGTTACCAAAAAGATGTGAAAATAATCTCTTGTTCAAAATTTAACTAGCAACAACAACCGAGAACAAAGCATACAAAATTCGGTATGATTTTTATATATATTTTTTGTGTCAGTACATGGCCTTTTTAAAACTCAAGCAGAGTTGAAATTGTGGTTTAAAAGGTAGGACGAAAAAGAAGAAAACTTTCATCCCCAATTCAAAAAAAATTTTTTTAACAAGTAGGTATAATATTTTGTTTTTTCTTTGGACAGATTTACCTAAAGGTATGAAAATGTATCTTTAATACTAACAACTATCTGTTCAAAATTGAAGTTTAAAAACTTTCCCTCAGTTGTAAATCTGGAGAGGCGAAAATATAGGTACTTCAATGGGAAAGTGGTATGAAGGGAAATTACAGAACAAAACCTTAACACTGTTTCACATCTAACATAAAATCTTCTCTAAGTTAAACATTTGACAAAAAACAAAGCAAGTCACCCATTACTAAACAAATAGAAAGGAATTTTATTTCATGACAAGAGTTAATTCAGATATCAAGAATAATTTCAAATGTAAACAGAGATATTGTTCTGATATTGTCTTTTGAAATAATTCTGATCAAATTTTTGTTATGACTTCCATAATAAATCAAACTTTATTAAAAACTCATAAATTGTGACATAAGGTAAAACATTTATTTTCTACCACAGTAGTGACATTCACAGAACTCAAATTATGATCCTAAATTTGATCTTAAATATTTCATTTAATTAAAAGTGCACAAATATTTAAGAAAACTTTGTACATTTTCGGTAAAGTAAAATGAAAATTTGGTGCAGAAGTTTAGACACTGAGGTTTTTGTACAAACATTTTGTTCATCAATTACTGAACAACTCATGGTGGTCTTTCTGAATCTTTTGTAGATCGAGATCCCTATGCTGAATTTGCGTGCTCCACCCAACTTGCGGTCTTCCTCTATATGAATTACATATTTTATAAATTAAATTTTTTGAAATTTATTCGAAAACAAAACCGTTATGTAAATATTTTAACGATAGTGGACTTTCCTGGTTCAAAGCCTCACATCCCATCAGATAAAAGGTTTAGTTCTCATTATATGACAAAATAGATGTTCAAGCTACTGATCCTTCTGTAGTTGGTGCAGTTCAAATACCTTCCCTTGTTCTTCTCTTCTGGATTCAATGCCATCTTCAGATAAAACTTTCGAACCTTGTTTTTAGATCACTTCTTACTCATGATGACTCCTTCTACATGACTACGCACGAAAGAGGGCTAGGTGTTTGAATGATAATTGGGTAGGTATGTTCATCTGTTCCATCATAAATTTATAACTAAATTATCGAAATTTGACAAATTCGGATTCATTGAATCTTGATCGTTTCGTCCCCGGGATATGGGCTATATCATTTTTGGTGCTCTCTAACTCATGCACTTTTTTAACGACTCTAAAAATGTTAAGGCTTATAATGAAACGACTGATATTGGACTATAGTTAAAGAACCACAGCTAATCGAGAACTATTCAGAAAAGTTAAAAAATTGTTGCTTTCGACATTAGAAGGCGACGAATTTAATAAAATAAAACCAAAAGGAAAATACATAATTGAGTAATACATTCGTGGCTTTCAAAATGTCAAGGTATGTTCAAAACTGGATCTAAGATCCAAGACCCTCCGGCGGCAGTGTGGTGTGACAGCCCATTACACTTAGCATTACCGCATTGTCTACAACTGATTAAAATTACTTGTGGGTGATAAATATTTCAAGATCGATAAAAAAAAAAATATTAAACGACGTATGTATATTCTCCGCAAAAAAAGCAAAACTCACCTTGGTTTTTGATCTACAACTTAAATCTTCAACTTGGCTTTGATTCACAACGTGAATCTTCAATTTTATATAATTTTATTTTTAAATCCATTTCCGTGTCCGATTTATGATTATTATAATTCAAAACACGTACAAAAGTACTTCCGCCCAGATGACAAAAAAGAAATAAATCGTTATTAGTATTTATTTTATTTTTTTTTTATTTTTTTTTTAATTTTTAAATTACCATGCAACTTGAGTTACTGTTGATGTTTACTACTCAATTTTACCGCAAATACCATTTGTCGCGATCGTGATTGCAACACAACACCACCAAACATGTATCATCATCCATTTGACATTAAACTATACAAAAATAGTACTACCATCATCATATAGCTAAATCTTGTCCACATTTAGATATAAACGATATACCTCAAGATACAAGTAGCTACTGTAGATAGGTACACACTTGTATTTTCCATTGATGTGAGTGTTATTTATGTAAAATAAATAAAATTAATAGCTTTTTTTTTGTATCCATCACGCCATCTCGTGATAGACAAGTGAAGTGCATTTAATGCGGCTAATTGAGGAAGTGACCTGTTGTGTTGTTGCTTAAAGCAATAGTCAACAAGAAAAAGCAACGATCGCAATTCCATATGGATATTTTCGTTAAACTATACCAAGTAGTACCTTTTCCATAACTTCGATTGAGACAAGGCAGTACACAGAAAAGACAATAATAAATTGAGAAAATGTGTCAAGTGTGAATTTATTTTTTTTTTTTATAGGAAATTGTTGTGTGGCAAGATATGATTGGGTCAGAGGCCTTTCATTAGATGGATATCTTCTATTAAACGTTTTTGTTTATGATCTTAGGGTATATTTGATTCAAATATTCTGAATGCTGGTGATTTGTTTTAAATATTAATGTAAATAAATCTTAAGATATTGAAGGAAAAAGGCAAAGAAAGGCTTAATTAACGTGCAGAACGTACTCCAAATTCGGTAGCTATGGTTGTCTAGGCTTAAGTGGTCATTCACATTATCGAAGCTCCTAAAATTTCCAATAACTGAACTCTTTAATCATCTCTGTGGGGCTAATGGTTTCTAAGATATGATTTTAAACTGCAGTTATTGGATGTTTTATGAGCTTTAAGGCTATAACACACCATTTTAGCAAAAAATAATTCAGTAAGATTTAAAATCTTATGATGTTCAAGGGTTATTATTTTGAAAAATCAGAACTTCCTTTAGAATTCTTGGGGAAGCTTCCGTGGGGCAAAGTTGTATACTAAATCCGGCCCTCTGCTGATTTTTTTTTTTTGAGTTTTGGGTAGCCAGTACTTTCCTTCGTTATTACTTTTAAGTCGGTAAGGTTGGGCTTTCAACTTAATTAGTTGAAAGATTGCTGCTGAATTTTGCTAGATACTCAACTTCATCCAGGAAAATCTGATCTATAGGTAGTTTTTTTTTTCGAAATGAGCTAATTTTTCGCACCTAAACAAGACGTTGAAAAGTGTTTACCAAAAGAAAAGAATCTGTTGAAATTAGGGTAAACACTCTCTTATTTTTCTTTAATTTTTTAATTTCAATACGAACGTACATAAAATTAATGATAAATCTCCTCATCTTTTCCTTCTATAAATCAAGCCAATCCTGCAGTAATTTGCTAGCATTTTCCAACCGTAGAGACTATTTAAAACATCGTAAATTTCATTTATAGAAAGGGTATTTTTCAAAAAATATATTCGTCGAAATTCACGAAGAATAGGACATTGGCCTAAAAAATGAATTACGTCTTCTTTCACGTTCATGTTGCATAAACTGCAATTAATTTGTAGATCTAATCTGTAATGCCGACTTTTCACGAGTCGATTTTAGCCGCACGATATGTCGGTCGACTAGGATTTTTTTACGGGGAATGTCACTCTAGTCGCCTGAGACTTACGTTCACACGAGTCGAAAAGCTTAGCCGCACGACAAAAATCGACTAGTGAAAAGTCCCCATACCTAAAGCATGAAGTTGAGTTTAAGGGCTTCCGTTCTGGCTCGAAAAATTATGCTAATGTCATGATTTGAAAGTTTAACATAGAAATAATTTTCGGGACCTAAATTATGTGACAGGTTCTTATAGGTTTCTCGAGTTTCTCATATCCTTCCTCTGTTTGTATTATTTAAAAACATATTTTCATCTACCGTTGCAATCAAATTTTATAGGACACTCTTCCATTCTTCTGGTCTGTTCTCTTGTAGATTTAGTGGTAAATTGTGCACATCAGCTAAACGATACAGTTCCGAAAACACCGCAGATATAAATCTGAATAATTTCAACATAGTCCTTTTTTGCAAATTGAAATCTTCTTGGTTAATTTTTCTTAAGATGTAGTCACAACACGCTTTTAAATTTCTTGAAAAAATGTTTTCAATTCCTTATTCTACATAAATAGCATATTTTGGGACGTTTGTTGGCAGATTAAACAATCGTTTAAAAAATATAGCTGAAGTTTTTCAAATTTTTCAATCTCCTAGTATAAAATACGCTTCCATAACATAGACATGAGTTGACCACACCGTTAAAAACTTTTTTTTTGCTACAGGACTTATTTTTATGACTCCGAAAAACTTGCTATACATCGAGAGCACCAAGCCTGTGTGCAAACTGTTGAGGTGAATATTTTTTGTTATTAATCAATAAGAATTAAAATACATCGGTTTCAAAATTTCGGGAAGAATTTTTGGGACAAGCGCGGGATAGGGGGTAATAGGTACATACGCCAATTTGAATTTTTATCCTTAATACTTCAACTAAAAATGTTCCCTTGAAACTTCGTCTAATTTGACTGTACTTATTTTAATTAATAGCTTCTATTTTTTTTTCTTCATTTCCAAATATTTTTAAATTGACACATTACTAACGAGATATTTTTTTTTTCTTTACAGGTATGTCTCCAAAATTATATGGATGATTATAACTAAACATGTATTACATTTCAAAATACACACAAGGTATTGATTTAAGAGAAACAAAAAATAAATACCTTTTTTCAAAGTCAATTAACTGGCGAGAATTATTTTTAGAAAATCCCTGAAAAAAAAAACAATTTTTTATTCAATATTCTTCTAATTCATCATTTTTATTTATGAATGAAAAAAAGCAATATAATTCACCACAACCATGTGTGTAGTGCGAAATCTTAATTATTTTGCTGAAAAATTGCTTTACTATTTTTAAATTGATCAATAGAGATGTTTTTAATTTAAATTTATTGATACAAGGTCGGGAAGTCAGTATGTCACTTATGATGGTCACTGATTTTTATTTGTTTCAAGAGATATGTTGATTTTTATTATTATTTTCGTTTTGTTGATTTAGGTTAATCGAAAACATATTTTGTCCAGAAAAAGTACTAGAATTTGGGTACAACCGATATAGGAAGACGCAATATATTTTTATCGATAACGTAGCTAGTTCGGGTTTTGTAGATATGCATATTGCATATATTCTACAAAATTTCAAAATCTTACTGTGTTTTTGTTCTTAATTAAAAAAAAAAAAAAAAACAAAAATACGAAAACAGAATAATAATTTCATAATATCAAAAAGCAAAAAAAAATGAAATTGAAGTCATTACCAATCTGAAGCTGGAAAACCTTAATTTCCCTTCCATATTTTTACTTCCATCTCACCTGGTTTGATTGGTAACTAGATTCTCATATAAAATGCATAAGCCTTGAGTACATAAAACTTCTAGCTAAGATAAACCAACTCAAAGGAAGAGGGAGCCATTAAATTCATCTAACGACACAAACTCATGGCCATCGAGTAAAAAAGAAAAGAGAAAGCCAAATAAACCAATTCATCTTGCATTGGAAGAAAAAGTGTTACAGCAAGTGTTGCCAATGTTTTTTTTTTCAAAATTCACATCTACTTGGATTAATCAGTGAAAGTTAAAAAGTATTATATATAATTATTTAATTAAAAATGAAAATGTATGTCATTTTGTTTTTTGTTGTTTTTATCTATATAGTGATTAAGCCCAGCTATAATTACAATATAAATGGCTTGAACAGGAGAAGGGTTTGGAAGGTCTTGAAAACTTTTAATACAAACGTTGTTTTGAAAACATAAAATACTCTAGTTTCTTCACATAATACAAACGGCAACACTTAGAATGTCCCACTTACTTCATAAACATAGACAAGTCAAACAACTATAAGTTTGTAGAAGCAACGCGGCGACTGACGACATTTGGACGACACGGTTAACGATGAACGGGAATAAGGGAAGATGATGTGTATTAGCTTTACAACCAACCACCAACACTGATATCCATCTAATTTAGAACTTGTATTCAAGACTAGCTATACTAAATAGCTTGTCAGAGCAACGACGACAGCGACAACAACTGTCATCCTGGTTTATAACACACTGTCAGTTTTATGTATAAGAAGAATTTTACCCAGCCTCTGGATGCGACTGAGAGTAGGTATCTTTTCAAAGCAAAAATGTTCACTTTTAATGGCTTTTTGTAATTTTTCTAATTATTGTCATCATTGCGCGATGGAAAAGTACATAACTACTTACATTGAAAAGCACAAGCTATTACATATTCACTAGCAAAGGAATGTTACCATAGCGAGTGAAAGAGAGTCCACACAATTTCCACACACTCATAAATAATATTGTGTGATGATGGCCAGTTAAGAACTTCCGGTTGTTGTTGGTTTCCTGGTACGGGTAGTGTGAAAAATTTGTTTTCGTCTGCAGAGTCCGAAAAGTTCAGTCGGTCAATGACATACAAACAGAAAATAAAAAAAGAGAAAGAAGAGTTTTGTTGGTAAACAATATTTTGAAAGGAGGAGATATTTTTTTTTTTTAGGGCATAGTAAAAACAGAAAAGAGGGAAGTAATGAATTTATATTAAAAGTCTTCTTTTTCAAGTCATTAGTGATGGAATACGGATTTTAAAGGCGTTAGTTTTAAAGTATAACCTTGAATTTTGTACAGAAGGTTTGTTTAGTTTAGCACTCAAGATCTTGAATTAATGGAGAGAGTATTAGTACTATTGCTTTTACACAGGTCAAAAATGAAATAAAATTTTTTGAAAGTAGATACCTACCTATTGATGCAGATTTGTTTTGAAGTTCTGAATAATTAAATGACAGTTTAAAACAGCTTCTGGTAACGTTTTCTACATTCTTGTAGTAACGCAATTTTGAAATTCGAAATAGAGCTTAGGAATAATTTGATCTGCACATTTAGAAGAAGAATAAAATAGAGTTGTTTACGGAAAAATGCAACTGATATTTTTGGGGGCATTATTTTTAAAATTTGATTGTTAATTTTTTTTAATAGGAATAATTTGATCTGTACGTAGACTTTGGCGATTTTTAATAGCCCGTTGCACAAATCTCGTACATCCTCGAGATTTTCTTTTCAAAAATTAGAGATTCTACATAGCCGCATCTTTGAAAGTGTGAAACGAACATTAAAACGACTAATAAAAATAAGCAGATTCGTAAGATATTTTAGTCCAATACTATTCTTTAAGAAAGTATGCATACCTTATACTTTATGGACAAAATAGCAGATTTGGGCTATAAATAAGTTTTTATACAGTTTTATGACGCTTAAGAGTTGAATAAAGTTAGTAAAGCCGCTAAATTACTAAGCACTTTTAGATCTAAAAACGATCTGGAGTTTTTACTTGGATAGTAGGTACAGGAAATGAGCTATATATTAAAATGTGTTATTTTCAGCATATTTTTGAGAAAAAATAGAAAAATGTTCTTAAAAATTTAATGGAAGAGATACGGACAAAATCCCGATGTTTTGAATCCAGAAGCCCCGGAATCATGAAAATCCAGAATCCAAAAAACGCAGAATCCAGAAAATCCTAAATCTAGAAAACTCAAGAAATTTTCGTAAGTTCTTCATTTATGTATATAATTTTCCGGGATTTCGTTATCCCATTTGAGATTTTGAGCTTTAGAGACTCTGGGTTTTAAGGATTTCGGTTTTCAATATTTGAGCCCAATTTTAACGTTTTGCAATTTGTCTTGATTTATGCAGATTTAAAGATTTGCTGACTTAGTTGATCAGCATGCAAAAACTCTACTATATTACAGAGAAAAAAAGAAATAAAGAGTTGGCATGTTTTTAGATATCTCAAATATTTACAAACACGACAAGACGGTTTTGATGTCGTTCGATTGATGTTGAGTGTGGGTTGGAGTTGTGTATAGGGTTCTAAGAGATTATTTTGTATTTTTTGTTGTTACAAAACTTAACTTAAAGCAAAACTTAATTATTTCGAGTAATATTAGCAAAACATTGAATCCAAAGGCATCTAACTTCATTGCTTTTTTTAGTTCAAAACGTTTCTTTTTGAAGAGAACAATTTTATTAATGTATTCCTTATACGTATAAACACACAAATTAATCACAGAGAAGCTAACTAGTATTATACATTACATATCCTACTTCAGTATTAGAAAATAGAGAATTTCAGTCCGACTCTGCGATTCTTACATTTTAAAAATAAAATATTGAAAGACCGTTATGAAAATAATCAAAAAGATGATAATTAATCATTCAAACAAAATTATTTTAGTTTTTCTATAGAAAACAAAATGTTACTAATACGCCACCGTGACCCAGGAATCTTACAATTTTCATTTGGATGTTTCCAAGGTTTCCAATAAATCCTTACAAAAATTGAGAAATCATGGAAGACCTTCTAAAAACTTGAAAAAATTGTGAACGCCGAGCTGGTATTTCAAGGTTATTTTACTAGAATCTCAACTAACTTCGTTTCTTCATGCCAATTTAGTTTTGGAAGAATTCAAAAGATTATTCTTAACAATGTATGCTGGTTATGCAAATTAAGCCAATATTAACATTCTTGTATGATGGAAGGAAGTATTTTACATGTCAATACAAGAATGAATGGCAACATCAGGCAACTCCTCTAAAATTAATATTTTAACAAAAAAATGTCTCCATTTTATTCAAGCATATTAGACCAACTTGTCCTCTTGCTTGACGGAAACTGCCCCACAAAAATTTATACACACCCGCCCATTTTTATACATTTCAAATTTATTTTTTTGAATTTAGAAACTCTTCTTAATTGAAACGATTAATAAAATGCATTGAAACGTAGGAAAATTTCTACCATCATGTAAAGCTAAGCCAACACGATATCCTATGCTTTCCTTTTGTATTCAAAGAAAAGTTCCACAGGAGGAGAATTATTATTTAAAACGCAAACGGAAAGACAGAAAATAGAAAAAAAAAATATCTTATTTTAATTATCTTTTCTACTTCTTCTTCTTCTTTTGCTAAATGCTGCTGCCGGTGCTGGTGCGGATGCTAGTGTGCAACTATACTACTGGGCACTGGTTAAGGCTCATTCTGCTTTTGCACATTAATCGAGTCATAAATCTTTTAAAACTTGAACACTTTATGAATGAAAAATTTTCCAACAGTCTGATCTTGGGCTTGGGTAATAATACCCAGCTATGAAAACGTTTTCTTCGTTATGCTCTACGTTCTTTTTTTCGCGTTGTTTGACACGACAACGAACTTAGTAGGTATTTTATCGTCAAATCCAGATCAACAGTTAACACGTAGATATTAATTCTAATGAGACTTACGGTCTTTTTTTAATAATTTACAAAAATAGAACTAAGACCTTTTTCAATTTTTTTTCTTGGAATTGTTGAGTTCTCCTAGTTATCATTTATTTAATAAAACTTCTAAAAAACATTAGTAGCAACACAAAGTCTCTTCCAAGCAAGTTCTCTTCCAAGGCTTACAATTAGTTAGACTGACATCGGCCTTTGACCATAAAAGATATAATATTTCACTCGGAAAAATAGTGATGTAATAAATTCGACCATCGAAACACATGGAATACAGAGATTCGTTGCGAAATGAATTGTCTTCTTGCACAAAAGATGTGCGATGATTATTATTTCTTGCGGTCCCGCGAGAGATGTAATAATTGCAGACAATTTTTTTTTTTTTTTTTGTTCTGTAATTTTTTTAATTTCCAGGGATTTACACTCAGCGAGTGTACACGAAGCTTTACAAGAATGGCACTGAGGGCTAATTACCCAGACTGTGTTGTGGCTCTGGAAATGCAAAAGCATAATTATCAGGCTTCGTTTGAGGTTTATGGTACTTAAATTTACCTTTGCGAGAGAGTCATGGAAATTATGGATTTTCTTTTTTCTTCACTTTTGTTTGTTTTGTTTGAATGGAATTTGCATAGTCTTTGTAGGGATTCTTTTAAACGTGCCATTTATTTCGTGCTTCGATTGTTTTAATAAAAAAAAAAGGGGATGCTTAGGGAAATCCTAGGATATTTTGTATTCCCTTTAAATTTTATACACCACTGTCGGTCACTCGTCTGTTGCAGAGAGAGTCCATCATAAATCTTATCAAACCATGAAAAATGAGTTATGGTTTGTCGCGTTTCAGTAAGTTTTGATGGTGAATTGTAACGAAGTCCTCCTCATCACAAAATAATTGACCATAAAATTGATTTTTGGGTTTTTGCAAACCACAGCAAAAAGATACCAAACAATCATCATCAACGAAATGAAAACCAATTTTCCAATTAGATATAAATTAGTGCTTCAGAACTTTTCACTTGATTGAATTTCTATCTCTAATTAGAGGAAACATTTTTATAATTTTGTGAATCTTTTGCGCAAGGGCTTTGAATAAAATAAATATTTGACGGTTTTAATTTTCCTGAAAGCACATTGCCATTAATTATTTTGAGTAAAAGAAGGTACATTATAATTTTTTTATTTATTTTATTTTTGTGAAATTTGACGCAGCAAATTATTCATAACCTTTTTTCAACGTTTAAAGTCTTTATAATAACTTTAAGTTAAGTTTAGTTTAAGAATCACTGACGCTTCAATGTCTTCCAAAAGTGATATCCCAAAGAACTCCCTTGCATAAAATAAATAGTAAAGTGTTTAAAAATAGTATTAAAAAAGCTAATATGGACCACTTTGTTCTAAGACACATTATCTACAAATTAACAGTGTTTTTTTTATGGGCCGTACATATATCATAAGTCCAAATGTAGCACGAAAGGAAAGTTGTTGGTAGTCCATATTACCCGCAGCTCATGACAACGGTACATCTTCACAATTTGTTTTAATGCCAATGTTTTTCTTAGGAAAAAGAAATGTAGAAAAATATATTTTTAAAAGAAAAATAGTAACGGAGAAATATCTGCATAAAATTGTGTAACATGAGAAAAGCTGGTGGTCCATATAAACAGCTTGGTCTATATAGGTATACCACCGTTATTTTTTTTACTAAATTTTTATTTTCAAAGAACAATAATCTGGTATCTGGTTAAAAATACCTTGCGGTTCAACACATCATAAGATTCAACAACAAATATTACAATATCCACAAAAATTAGGTCGGAAATGCATTTTTGACCTAAAACTAGAATTAAAAACATCGAAATCCTTACCCTTAAAACCAAATAGCTAATAAAATGTATTGAGCAGGATAACACATTGACTTAAATGAAAAAAATACAAACGTGTTATGAAATATTTAAAGAAAAAATGGTTTGACACATCCTATTCAACACTTAGGTACCAAGTTGTAAATTGGATAATTTGTAAGCATTAACAAATTCAAAAGAAAGAAAAATCAATAGACTGTCAGCAGACATTCATTTCATTCAATTGATGGAATTAATTATTAAAATTTAATGACAATTAAATGGCATTATAATTACAAGACAGCGCAACGAGTATTATAAACGCGCAAAATTCAACACGAGTGGGTTTCTTGTTGCACCTTTGTTTTCTATGTCTTTGTCTATAGATTATATTCTTAATGTAATTGAATGTGGGATCTATTAGTTGTTTTGCTAGTTACGGATTTAAAAAGTATCTTATTAATAAATCATTTGTATCTTTCTATATGTATACCTACGTTAGTCTGTGCGCAAATGAATTTATAATTAAAACGCATCATCTTACGAAGCTGATGATGACGCACAATTGTATACAAATACGAATATATTAATCGTATAATATGTCTCTAAGTTTGAGAGATTTGTTTTTTTATAAAGATACATGCTTGCTTGATACGTGATACTTCTTGAATATTCTGCAAATTAGTTTCATGGTTTTAACGAGGAAAATGTGTTAAGGAAAATATATAGAAAATTTATGTAAGTAAGGAATTAGCACGTTGTATTTGATTTGTTGAAAAGCATCGCGTGTGCATCTATAAGTCGATGTAACCTATCGTATTTTGAAGAACTTAAAGATTATGTTACTTCTATGAAAAAAGTAGTGGTTTGAGATACTGGATTTGGGTCATAGTTGTTTATTTAATGATTTTTGATTTGAAAATTTAAGATCTTATGAAGAAAATAATTAATACAGTTGATTTTTGATATTCAAATTCGAATTATTCTTAATATTTGCCCAAAAATAAAATATGCATTCGTTGCTAATTACCTTAGTAAAAAACAAATGTACGATTGGATAGCACAAACTTGCTTTATAGGGAAAAAATTAGTTTTGTGTCACAAAATTTTTTACTCGAAATCTAAAAATGTGATTATCGTTTACACTGCCTTAACGAATAGATGGATTTTCTTTTTTTTTGGAAAACGGCTATAACGATTTTGTAAAAAAAAAATTAAATATTATAATTAAATATATTTGACTTTCTCCTCAACGACTAGTTCAATTTCAGAGAATTTTTTTCATAGAAAAACTTTTATTTTTATATTTCTTTTAAATAACGAGAAAAGTATCTTATACTTTTTACATCATAGTGTAGTTGAAACACGAAAGTTCGTTTTTTTAAACAACTAAATGAAAGAAAAAATAAAAAAAAAAATTAGATTAAAAATTTGGCAGATACGTGCAAATTTTTATTATATTTTCTTTCTTATAACAAAAAAATTATTTCAAAAACTTTTCATGTTTTATTTCTTGGTACATTTTTTCTCAAACATGGAATTTGACGATTGTGGCTTTTTAAAACCCATACTAATCAACACCTCAAAACCAAAAAATTCAACAAAAAAAATATAATGTCCCGATTTCGAAAATTTGTTTTTATTTTCCACATACCATATGTACCTATTTTCAAATTTTATTTTTGCTTTCGTCCATATGTGTCGTTGAAATTAAATTTGTGGTTTGGGGAAAATTCAGATTAAAAAAAAAAGGTTCTATATCTAAAGTACGATGATGATTTTCAAAAAAAAAAAAATCGAACCGTTTTGTGTTTTTTTTTTTGTTTGTAGTTATTATCAAATTTCTTACACAATTACATTTAAAATATCATTACTCAAAATGTACCATAAATGTACGCTTACAATTGTTCCTCAGACAAAATATTTATTTAATTTGGTTACTAAAGAAAGTTAGGAGGTTTTTTTTAAGTTTTTTTTTTTAAGTTGAATGGTATCATCAAATACAATATCTGTATTGAAATTGCTTCTGAAAATATTATTATTAATTATAATATTAAAGTAAATTTGTTAATCATTCAACAATTTAGTTTAATAATGCAAATTTGTTTTTCACTTTTTATCAAAATGAAACAAGTACAAAAATAACACTGGTTTACAGCCAAAATGGACACTCAATAATACTATTTTTTTTGTATACCTAATTTATTTTGGTCTCGGGGAATCAGAAATAACATTAAAAAATTACAATTAACACGTTTTTGAGATATGATTTTTTAAAGTTTTTTGTCGTTTTTTATCCAAGAATTAGACAATACATACAAAATTTAAAACTAAGAGGATTCGAAAGTTTTTGAAATTTATTTTTGTATAAATTATATTTTAAAAAATCGTTTTTTTTTTATACGAAAAGTATAAAAGCACTTGGTGTTAATTTTTTTTAAACTGTGTAATTAATAAATTTGTATATAAAAACTCAAAACGTATTTAAAACTACCAACTAAACCAAGAACGTTGGATTAAGTGGTGATCCATTTGATAAATTTATATTTACCAAAAATGCTTTTAATAAAATACATTGCAGATTATTGCATTGACCCAATGAAAGTATATTTTCATCCCCACGTTTGGCAAAAAATGAAACACTTATCATTAATTTACAATATGGCTAATATTTTCCAAAATATTCTACGGTAGCCAATTTTCAGGTTAACGCAAATTAAATATTATTATGCCTATTTAATTATCCATGATGAATATTTTATTAAAAAAGAAATATTAATATAAAACAGAATTATTTATTTGAGTTTGTGTTGTGCACATTTGATAAAAGTACATAATTGTTTGATTAATTTGTTGGAATAGTTCTCTCGGAAATTGACAATAATTGTTTTTTTTTTGTTTCTTTTTTGTTTATATATTTTTTTTGTGATAAATTGTGCCTAAATGCAATCAATTTCGATGTTCGTAATAAATATCCATTGCCTATGAGCAAGTTTTTCCAAAAAGACTACCTATTATATCAACCACCCACCAATATAAAGTTTTTGTATGCGCATCGTGTCGTCGGTCGTCATCGTCGTTGTATTGGTTGGTCGGGTATGGGCCCATATCTGACATCAAAAATATGAAATATTCATAAATAAAAGGCAGAATATGATGAATGACCAAGTACGCCAGATGAAACAGATATAAATATTTTATCTATAAAATACAAGAGTTCGTTGATCTGTTTCTGTATCTTATTGTTGTTGTTTTTGTTGTTGGTTTGAAAATTGGTTTTCGAACCACCCATTTCAATTTTGTTTCATTATTGAGATGGGTATTGTATAGATAGAGAGTCAGTGTACGTTTCAGTTGAGTGAAATATATACAGTAGAGGAAATTCCCATAAAAACGCATGGTTTTAGGGCATTTTTTGTTTGCTGAGTGCAAGTTAGCCATTCATTTTTATGAAATATGAAAATGTACTCAAAGTTGTTAAGAAAAATATAAATTTATTCACTTTTAACTAAATTAAATAAAAATTATTAACAAAAAACAAAAATTAATCAAAAAAAAGGAGGAAATTCCCATAAAAACACTTACATTTTTATTAAAAAATAACGGTTAATTGGTGATAAGAAAAGTGTTTTTGATAAAATCAATATTTTCTAGAGCCACCACTTGCTCTTACAATCGATATCATTCGCCTTTGCATGGATTTCACAAGCCTTTCTAGTTCCGCGGTATTAATTGCTGCCCATTGTTCAATGATTGCGTCTCGAAGCTCTTGAACGTTGTTAAATTGGCGCCCGTTGTCATAAACACGCCTGGCTAGTATTCCCCAGAGATTCTCTATGGGATTTAAGTCGGGACTTCGAGACGGCCAGTCGAGAAATGTTATTTGTTTATCCTCAAACCAGTCTCTGATTCTTCGAGAGGCGTGGATAGGAGCGTTATCCTGCTGGAATATAAAGTCAGATCCGCAAAACTCTTCAGTTCTCTCAACCATAACTTCTTCTAACAACTCAGCATACATTACTGAGTTCATCCTTCCAGGCACAAACGCAATTTCAGTCTTTCCATTTGCAGGAAAAGCTGCCCAAACCATTACGCTACCACCACCGAAAATGCGACTCATTCTCACTTCAGTTTGAAGACGTTTGTCATGCCAATACGACTGAAATCAATCCGGACCATCCAAATTGAACTCTTTTTCGTCACTAAACACATTTGTTCCACTCTTCGGTCCAGCTTATGTGACTTTCAGCGAAATGCAGCCTCGCTGACTTATGGGCTGCATCTAAAGGTGAAGCCAGGCGTTGGTGCCTGGAAGGATAAACTCAGAAATGTATGCTGAGTTGTTAGAAGAAGTTATGGTTGAGAGAACTGAAGAGTTTTGCGGATCTGACTTTATATTCCAGCAGGATAACGCTCCTATCCACGCCTCTCGAAGAATCAGAGACTGGTTTGAGGATAAACAAATAACATTTCTCGACTGGCCGTCTCGAAGTCCCGACTTAAATCCCATAGAGAATCTCTGGGGAATACTAGCCAGGCGTGTTTATGACAACGGGCGCCAATTTAACAACGTTCAAGAGCTTCGAGACGCAATCATTGAACAATGGGCAGCAATTAATACCGCGGAACTAGAAAGGCTTGTGAAATCCATGCAAAGGCGAATGATATCGATTGTAAGAGCAAGTGGTGGCTCTAGAAAATATTGATTTTATCAAAAACACTTTTCTTATCACCAATTAACCGTTATTTTTTAATAAAAATGTAAGTGTTTTTATGGGAATTTCCTCCTTTTTTTTGATTAATTTTTGTTTTTTGTTAATAATTTTTATTTAATTTAGTTAAAAGTGAATAAATTTATATTTTTCTTAACAACTTTGAGTACATTTTCATATTTCATAAAAATGAATGGCTAACTTGCACTCAGCAAACAAAAAATGCCTTAAAACCATGCGTTTTTATGGGAATTTCCTCTACTGTATGTAAACGAACACGATGAAGCTATTACGACGACGACCGAGACCTAAATCGACGGAAAATCGAATCAGCGCGAGAACTGTATAATGGCTTCTGGCCTGAAATAACCGATTCTGTGTCTGAACTTTGAATTTGCATATTGATTTCGTTTCGATTTACATATCCGACACTTGTACGTTGGTTGGTATAGGTACGTGTGGGACGATTGGGATTGACGGTTTTAGTTCATCATCAAAAATGACTCAATATAAAGATACGAAGAGCAATGGCTTTATTGTTTTTTTTTTTTGTTTTTTTTATTTTAAACAAAAGTTGTAACAATTGACATTCTAAATTGATTTTGAATTCAATAAAAAGTATTCAAGTGTCATGGAAAAGCTTTCGAATATTTGACCATAATACATCAGTGAGGTCAATTGCAGTTTGATTTGTTTATTGCGATTTGCATAAGAGAGCAATGCACTTTTCTTTAATTGCAAAATTTCGAAATAACTGACAAAGACTAAATAGATAAAATGCATGTAGTAATTAATCAATCAGTGACTAAAAATGATTTAATTTAATTTTAATTCCAAACATTAAAGGTAATAGGAGTGATTTTCAATTAGTTTTTGACCTATTAATCTAGAAAAGATAGTATCTAGGGTCCAACAAAATTAGTTCGTAAATTTGTATGAGGTATAGATGCAGAATTTCACCCTTAAAAGCGTGGTTCAAAAATTGTGTAAGCTTCCGAAACAAAAGAGCAAAATTAAGGAAGGTGTAGGTTATCAAATTTATCGAGACTCAAACCTGATCATTTACGAAAATTGCATGATACTTCCACCTAATTTTCCAAATATATGAGAATCCCTTGAAAAGCTAATAAGTTGCTAACTCCCATTCCAATACATCAATAGCTTATTTCATAAAACAACACTGGCAATTCGAACGTGCTTTATTGGCTCTCAAAAATAATGATGTTAGTTTCATCAACATTGATGTATATTCAAACTGCAATCAATAGCAAATCAGTTACATATGAATACATCGAAAATAATAATGGGGTTGAAAGAAAGAGGATTCCTCAGTTATACTATTGAATTCTTGAATTCGTACAAGTTTAAAGGTTTTCAAATAGATCATCATTTTACGTAATATTTGTAATATAGGCCCACAGGGGTCTCGCAACGCGCGCTGCTTTTAGGAAAAAAAAATTGCATAATAATTTAATCAAAGAGGCTTTCATTGCTGGATAATATAAAGGAAAAGAGGATGGGTTCCAATGATTCTTACTGATATACGCTTATCGATTTCAAATGATTGCAGTTTCATTTTCTATTGAAAAAGCTCAATACCGAGTCTTTATGAAAATGTTTGCGTATGAATAGTAACATTATATAAATTTTGATTTTTCACAAGTTGAAAATTTTACCGATTAATTTGCTTAAAGCCGAGATGGAATTACATAAGACATAAAACAAAAAACAATTTTTTACTAGAAATATGCTACAAATGTAACGATTATATTATACGAATGTTGAAGATTAAAAAACGTTGAAAATTAAAAAGAAAAAAAATAATGAAAAATGCGAAAAAAGTTGGTCCTGCAATTCTTAAAAAAATAAAAACAAATGCACTGTAGAAAAAAAGTTATATTTTTTTAAATAAAAACAAAACTGTTATTAACTTTCTGAACTTCTTGTTAATGATTTTACCAGTTTAAAAGATTCAAAAACGTTTAACTATCCTTAATTGAGCAAAAAGTTAAACAAAAAATAAATGAATGGATTATAAAAAAAAGAAATACAAATATTTTTGAAAAGTACCTAAATTTTTTCGAATAGGTCCATTAATTTAACTGAAATTTTGTATTTATTTTTATTACATCAATAAATATTTAAAAAATTAAAAAAAATTTCAAAAAACACCTTTTTGGATTTTTAAAAAATATTTAAAAATTTTTTTGTGAAAAATCAATTTTTTGGAAACGGGTTGGTGAAAAATTTTGAAAATCCATTTTTATGTGTAAAATGGCATACCAACTTTTTTTTTGAAAAATGTTAGAAAATTTTTATATATAAAAAATTATTTTTTTAAAAAACGGCTCTAACGATTTCGAATTTTTTTTCTAAAAATTCCTTTTCATACAAGAAATAAAATGGCATACTTAGTTTTTTGTAAAAGATCATTTAAAGCGGTATTTAATTATTTATAAAAACAGATTTCATTTTTTTTTTTGCACCACTTATGAAATTCCGTGCAAATATCAAATTTAAAATTTTTCCTTATTTTGTTCAATGAAAAGCTTTAACATTAGAGTAACTTTTGCCATAAGAGCAAGTACGTGAGATTTATTTTTTGAAAAATGCTCCGCTGATAAACTTATTTAACGCCTATTAGAAAAGTATAATGGTTTTTATGCCAAAATCAATTTACATTTATGAATGATTTTTCAATTTTTGTCCAATATATTCTGAAATAAAAGTGTAGATAATCTACAAAATCTTAAATAAAGAGCCAAGAACCCATTTAATAAAAGGTATTTATCTATTTACACGTGGCAACCGTATAAGTTAAGGATGAGAGAAGCTAGTTTTTTTTTACCGTTATCTATTCGTCTGTATTTTTTTAAATTTTTTTTTAGGTTTGTTAACAAATTTTGATAATTCTTTTTTATTCGAAAACTGGTGCCTGAAGTGTTTAATTTGGTCCAGTTCCGAACAGTCCATCAGAAAACCATAAATCTCAGTTCCAATCCATGGAAGTCGATTTTTTTTTTTTTTTTCATAAAAATAATTATTGTTTTCTGATTCTATATATGTATGATGTGCTCTTAGAAAATGCATGATTTTTGTTAATAGTAGATGAGGGAAGTTTATTTGTACATGTGTTTTTTATAACCTTGGAGCCAACTTTTAGCTTGGCAATCAATGTGCAATTTATATTTGGCAGCTTTTCTGAAGTTATACTTCTTTTCCAGTGTTTGTACAGAGCGAAAAATTTCCTTTTTGATAAATATTTCCAAAGACTTAACTAGTTATATTAGCACCATCTATTTCTCATAATTGTAAAACAGTTTTGTTTGTTTTGGTGTTTTCTGTATAACTTCAATCGCGTATACATGTGTTGTGTATATACAGTATACTGTTCTGTATACACAAACTACTTTAATACATTTACATATAATATCGGTGAAGGTATTTTTTTTAATCGTAATTATCGTTTAAAAAATGTGATTAAAATCTCGAGTTTTTTTACAAATGCAAAAACCTGCTTCATTACCCAAAAAATGTGTGTATGTATTTGAAAAATGCCATTTAATTATTACGTTTCTAGGAACACCAACTGACCCCTCATCACTCATGTGTCAAGACAAATACTAATTTGCATACCATGTTGTCAGTGATGCATCTTTATTACAAAACATTTCCACTAAAACCGTACAAATTAATTTTTAATTTAATGTTAAAAAAAAACATGTTCAACAATTTCAATTCTAATTTACAAAACACAAAATCCGATTCATGCGATAAACTCATGCACATTTTAATTTAATTGAACTTTTACTACGCATAATGGTCTCACCCACTCACTCACCATTACTCTCTATATAATATGTTATGCAGTGCCATCGCTGCGTATCCCTCGGTTTCAATTTACATTATAAACAAATCTAATTGAGTTACACATTATGGTTACAGAAGAGACTAGTATGTTAACTTAGTTACAACAAAAAATTATTCAAAATAAAAAAAAAAAAATCTCAAAAACGACTCAACAAAATAATTCATTTTATATCCAATTGCTGAGCGGCTAGTAGCAACAGAAGCTTACACTACTGTTTGGTATAGTGTCGAACGGACGGACACGCCGGTCGTCGGGTGACAGTCGGTTATTGTTATCGCCCCGACATCGTCATCATCATCATTCATTGTAAATTAGTGACCGTCGATGTCCATTGGCATAATTTCATTTAAACGTAATTGCCTGCGTGATATAAATGACAGGCGAATACACACGCGGATGCGGGACATCACAAATAAATATACATATACACAGATGCACAAATTCTATATCCCAGGAGCGGAACTATAAGATGGGGAGAAACCAGGCATTAGCTTGAGGCTTTAACTATGTTCCATGTTGGGGTTTATCAACATGAAAATAGTGTGATTTTTCCAAGTGTACTATTCATGATTAGGCCTAAATTAGAAGAGTGTTGATGTTAAGGGCCGCAGGCCTAGAGCCCTCTAGCGGTGGTTCGTAGTTAATCCTTTCAATGGTCAATAGAATTCAATGCTGTCCTGTATTCCGATAGCCAGTTTGTTTGCTAAATGGCGCCCTGTTATTTGATGTTTCAAACTTTCAAATGATTTTGATGCAGCACTGAATTGAAATGGAGGGAAAGAAGACACTGGCTAAAATAAACTGCATCCAACAAACAAACAATGACCCCTAGACCCATGTGACCGCATAAAATGTTATTAAATTATTTTGTTGTTTTCATAATAAATAGACTCCCATTCCCTCGGGGCGGGGTGGGTGACGACAAACGACCAACATCGCCGATGGAGGGAGGTCAAAGGCAAATGCAAACAAACTACCATTTTGGTTCTTTCAATTTAATTGGCTGTATAGCTGGAAAAGAGATTATAGGATACAAAAACCAACCACAAATCCACAAAATAAAGAGAAAAAAAAAGAAAAGAAAAACAAGAAGATAAAATGCATTAAGCTGACATTTCTTGCGAATACTGGATATTTTATGCTATCTCTCTCTTTCTCTTGAGAGGGTGGTATGGGTCGTATATAATGGAACAAACAACCATGAACAAGAACACCATCAATTAATTTATCTAGTTAGTGGAACGTCCAAAATGACATCACTCTTTCTATATATGATGGAAAATGGATGTTGAGTTTGGAGGTCATTGTGTTGGGAAGTAATTGTGTTTCCTTGCAAGCAAGAATTTGTAACAGCGCGCGAGTTATGTTGAAATATGATAACATGTGGCATTTGGGGTATACGTGGATGATTTACATATAGTACCTATAAAATTTCGAAGTTTCCTTAATTAAGTTGAAGTATTATATATTCAAAGCATTTAAAGGAATCTATTAGGGTTAGATTTAGAACTAACTGAACTGATTTTTTGAGTGCAGCTAGTACTTCTGACATAACTTCTATTCAAAAACAGACGAAAAATTGCAAAAAAATATGATAAAAGGACATGATATGGCATCCATGACAAAGAAGTCTGTTTTTGTTTTTTGATAAAATTTTGTTTTTGTTTGCTTTTTATTTCGATATGTTTTCAAAATACATTCAATAACAATTTACAAAAAAAAAAGTACCGAAATTACCAACAAATATTTTGTGCTCGTTTATTTTCATTTCTAAGATGGGAATGGCACACTTTTTTATACGAGCGATCAATTGCAAAATATTTTATTCGTAATTATTAATATTCTTTTTTTTAAATGTAAAGTGATGACTGATGATTACAGGAGAGTGGGGCACATTTGAACATGGGGAACATTTCAACACTCCTGTTAAATTGTAGTTTATTAATCTTTCAATCTTTTAACGTGTCAAAACGATATCCACAAAACGTCATTGACTTTTCTTGATCCTCTCAGTAGGCTCACAGATTTATAGGTGTAATATAGTTTTTATAGTGGTGATGCATTGTTTTAGAGTTTTTGTTGTAAGAGTTAAAAAAAAATGGTCTGCGATTTTATAATTTAAAATTTTGAATTCAATAAATAAATTTAAAAAAAAATAAAAACGAATACAATTTTTGTTAATGCTTACCAAATTTGGAATTTGGTTCCACGGTGAGGTTTTGAATGAATATATAAAAGTTAAATATTTATTCAACATTTTATGTCATTGACACAGTTGGGGAAAATTTTAACTCCCCATCAGTTTGTATTACATATTTTTATGACATTTCCAAGAAACTAAAATGTGTTAATTTAATAAATCGAATTTTTTTTTTATTAAAAGTGCATTTTTGAGCAAAATCAAAGGAAAAAATTGTAATAATGTACAGTACAACATAAATTTAAAAAATGCCTGATTCATTTCATTTCTACAACACTTTAAGCGGAATAGAAAAAGGCTCAATGTGGAAGCAAGAACGTTTTTTCTTAGATGTTTTTGTCATTTTTTTTTCTAACGCAATATTCAGTATTTTCTTCTTTTTATAATAATAATTTATTTTATTTATTTAAAATGGTAAATTTTTATGATTTTTATTTTTAAGGGGAATTTATATACATATAATGGAGAGTGAATAAATTGGGCCTTAATGAACAAAGACTTAATTTTAGCTAAAAGATGTTTTTTATTGCTTTTTTAAGGCAGTCAAACACGGCGGTCTTGCCTCTACTTCCTCTATATGGTTCAAGCAGTTTCGAAAGCATAAAATGTTCAAATTTGCCCCACTCTCAAATGTATAAATTTTTCGCATAAGACTCTTAAACGATAAATTGTATTGGAAGATTCTTCTACCTATAAAACTATTATTATTTTTTACTAATTCGTCAAAAGTCGAGAAAGTGGGCTTTTGACTTTAATCGGAATCAACAATAGACAAAAATATTCTCTACAAGAATTCTTGTACTGTGAATAAATAAGAGGAAAAAATGCGAATATTAAAACTTTTTAGAATTGTGTGGTCTCCAAGTTTCGTTAGAAATATTTGCCGATAGCTTTCACCGTATAAAATTTATAAATGAAAAATCAATGTATTCGAAATTTGACATTGAATACCTTGTATCGTGGTCATGATTCGCTGACAGACTTTCAAAATGTATATATTTGACTTCGGATATAGGTTTTTCTTTGGGCAGATGATTAACTTGGTTTAGTTCAAAATTTTAAGTTTGAAATGAAATTTGCTGAACTTTGGGTCTTATTATTTTGTTTTTCAAAATATGTATTTTTTATTAAATATGAAGTTTAAGATTTTTTTTAGAACATGTGTCCAATTCCCTAAACGAGGGTAAAATAGCGCTATTCCACGACATATTCCTGTTTATACCCAGATTATACGCTCAATCTTTTTGTTTCATCTAAACAAATATCCTATAAGGGTGCTCTCTCAGCTTTAAAGAGGATATTCGTATGTGTTATCCAGGCTTTGAAATTAATTAACTCAGTCATTGTATACTATGATAAGGACGTTAAAAATTTTGAGCCACTTAAATCGTATGTATCTAAACATTTCCACCCCCATCAAATCACTTAACATTTTTGAAACTCTGTCTCATACCTCTTCACCCTTATCTATACACGTGTGTAGGTCTATTAAAATCAAAAAAGCTTATATTCTACCTACCTTTTGATATAGCAAAAAAAAAAACACACACACATCATTTGTTAGAGTTCTAAAATATTCCATCCACTTTAATGAACTGTCATTCAAATAATATTTACTCTTATACCACACCATTCAAAATCCGACGAGGGTCGTTCGACTGTGACATTGACAAGTGTATATTATGTTCAAAGTACAAATTTTGGGAGAGATGTGACATTTTTTGTACACCACTCTGCTAAATAAACTCTATATAAAATCTACATTCTGTGTGTTTTCTGTTGTTGTTGTTGTTCCTGTTAATCTGATTACCTTGTTAGAGATTCAAATTGAATTTATAATGACTTTTCTAATAATTATAAAACATTTAGCATTTTTTTTTTTAATTTTTGACTTGAAACGACCGACGTTGATGTTAACCACATTTGACTGCTTCTACGAACATAATAATGCAAAATAATAATCAATAATATTAAAAATTTTTATTTTTTTTTTTTTTTTGCAAATTCTCATTTATCACCAACAACCAAATATCAGCTCCATCATCATCATCAAAAACAACAACACACAACGGACGGTGATTTTACTAATTACTAACTCGTTTTTTGTATTTTTTTTATTTTTTAAATCAGATTTAAACTCGTTAAAATTAAAGTCAAACACAAAATGGCGTCAGAATAACCCATTAACAAAAGTGATGTACCGGATGGGGTATGATGAATAATAAATCACAGATTTTTGTGTATTTTAATAGAGTTTTTTGCAATTTTGTTGTATGTGGGTACTTTTTTTTTGTTGATAGAGACATGGTGTTTTAAAAAAATATCACATGACATTGTGGTTGGTACTGGCGAGTACAACTTAAAAAAAAAATAAAATAAAAATTAACAATAAACATTGTTAAATAGAAAAAAATCAAAATAACAAAAAAAAAAAAAATTGGAGAGTGATTTCTATCATTAGAGGATGGGGAAACGTGAAAAGAGTATTTAAATTCAATTCAGTCATGTCATGCATTGTTGATCGGGGCATGATTGGTAATGAAAGTAATTAATATTTTGCATGTATCAGATTATATGATAGGGTGTCCGTGACTGTTTTAAATATTGGGATGTTTTTTTTTTTTGCTTTTTTTTAAATCTTTATAATAAATAGGATATTCCCAATGGAAATTAATTATCATGATTAGCTTGAAGTTCAAGGATAATTAAATAATTTTAATCTAATGATAATAAACAGTCGAAGATTAATTCAAGGTGATGTTCGCATGTTTTGCAATGATATCCGATTGCATCGAATTGTGATAGAAAATGTTTGTATTTGATTAATATGAAACAATCCACTATCGGAATTTAGTATTTTACGTAGGGCAACATACAAGAATATATTTGCTTCATAAGTCTAAGTTCTTCTGTGAAAAAAATTGAACAAATTAAAATATCGATCAAAATATTCGAAAATTTAGGACATGAAATTATTCTTTTGGTATTGTCTTCTCTATCACTACCAGAAAGTAGTGCCTAGACGGATGAATGAATTTGCTTGAAATTTGGTACAGATATTATTTTTTGTTATTTCCGAGGTTCATTTTCTTTTATATTTTGAATATCTTGCCTAGAAATTATAGTTTCCTGCTATACAATTATTTTGAGCTGTTGGAATATTCTCGAAAACGATCCTAACGAATTTGATCAAATTTGTGTACACCGAAAAAAAAACCAATATCAATTTAACATTTTTTAAATATCAGCCAAAAATGCTCTATAAAATGTGTTTTATGATGTTTAAAATGTTAAAATAATATTTTTATTATCAGGATGATATTTAAATGTCACATTTTGGAATTTTTTTTTTTGATATTTTATTATAATTTTTCATATCAATTTCTCATTCCAAATTATTGAAAAATATTAAATAAAAAATTCTTAATGTGTACTAATTTAAAGGCACTTTGTGTTTTTTCGAAGTAAAGTGTATGATTTACTGAGAAAATTTGATCGGCAATAAGATTTTACTTCACATAGTTTGGGAGAAAATAACAAAACAATTATATCACCTATAATAGAAAAAATAATATCACCACTATTTTGTAAAGAATATTCACTTTCAGTAATGTTTTGAAAAAAGAAAGAAAATACTTAAAATAATTAAAATAATAAAAAACAAAAAGAAAGAAATAGGTTTCATTATAATAAACTAAAACGTAAAATCTAGTCAACATTCATATTTTAATTTTCAAAATGAAATTTTCACTATCCACTAAAAAAATGTCAAAATGATATTTTAATTGTCAAAGTGAAATTTTCACTATCCACATGAAATTAAAAAATGTCAAAATGATATGATAAAATATCAAAATTGATTTAATTGTTGGACGACTTTTGTCACTCAAAAATGTTAATTTGATAGCTGTTATTATCAAGTTTTTTTTCGGTGCACGTAATGGTCTAAGATATTTTAAGAAAACTCGACTGGGGTCGCACGTACTTGCTCTTATGCTTAAAGTAACTATAATGTTAAAGCTTTTTATTCAAGAAATTTAAAATTCGAGATTTTGAAGAAATTTCATAAGTAGTATAAAAAAATTAAATCTGTTTTTATAATTAATTAAACTCCGTTTTAAATTATCTTAAAAAAAAAAACAAATATGCCATTTTATTTCTTGTATAAAAAAGTATTTTTAGAAAAAAATTTTCGAAAATTGTAGGAGCCGTTTTTTAAAAAAATAGTTTTTTATATATAAAATTTTTTTAACATTTTTCAAAAAAAAAGTTGGTATGCCATTTTGAAGAAATAATTAATTTACACATAAAAACTAAATTTCAAAATTTTTCATTGATCCGTTTTCAAAAAATTGATTTTTCAAAAAAAAATTTTGAAATATTTTTTAAAAAACCAAAAATGCGTTTTTTGAAAATTTTCTAAAATTTTAATATTATCTTTACTTACACACTTTTGTATAAAAATTTTCATTTAAATCGGGTTAATTTTGTACGAGATATTCAGAAACGAAAAAAACCGTTCTATGACAGGTACCGTTAATAACGGTACAAAAAATATTTTTTTTATTTAAAAAGTTGGCCCTTATGTGTAGTATTACACACAAAAATTTTAATCAAAATCGTTAGAGCCGTTTTTGAAAAAAATTAACTTTTCTATTTCCGTTATATGGCAGGTACAGTTAGTTTTGGTCATAAAAAAAATATTTCAATTTCCCCTCTAGGGAATCACCAAAAACTGCTAACTACCAAGTTTGAAGAAAATCACTTCACTCGTTTAGACTGCAGCTCCAGATAGAGACAGACGGACAGACACACAGACAGACAGACAGAATTGCCGGACCCACTTTTTTGGCATTCTCCATCATCGTAATGTCATGTAAAATTGTTATCTCGAGTTCGATTTTTTTTACGAATCCTAAACTTGCCCTATAGTACCTATATCGCAAGTAAAAATCAGGTTGCAGGAATATGGACTTGTCGTTCGTAGCAAAAACTTTAGTATTTTCGTTATTTGCGTATATCCTTAAAGGCTTGAGCTAGACAATTTGTATTCAAAATTGAAGTTGAAAAAAAAAAAATGAGAAAATATTTTTTTGTTTTCGCTAAAACGGGAAGATAGGGATATAGAACATACAAAAAAAAAATACAAACAAGCTTTTCATTAAAATTTTCGTATCTCGAACTCGAATATTGTCAAAAAAACAATTTTATCCCTTTTTTTTAAATGGAGGAAATCGCTCATAGGAAAACTTGTTCGAAAGGTTTTCTTAGCACCCCCTATTTTCATTTCAAATGTTTATAGTGACTGAATAATAAATTAATCAATAAATTACAAAAATTTTACTTTTACCACATTATACATACTCATCGTTTTAGATCTTTCCAAAATCCAACCTCGTCCGCGTCTTCTCAACTCTAATTTTACCTTAATTTTTTTCAAAAACTTACTTTCAGTCTGGATTTTTTTTGTCTCTCTTTGTAAAAAAAGTAAGTTTCGTAAACACTATTTTGTAAAATACGCCGAAGTAATTATTTAAATTATCTTCATGACTCGAAATTTTGCGTTTCGATAAATCTTTCATGCAAAATTTATCACTGCATTACTTCTTACAATCTGCACTTCAACAACGAATAAAAAAAATATTTTAAAAGAAACAAAATAAAGGAAGACAAGAACGCTTCTGTGTTCAAAAACTTTCCTTTACATTTATTGAATAATGTTTGTTTTAAATAAAAGCTGATTATTTGCTTAGCTATTATTCCAAAGTTTTTGAAGACAATTCACAACAAAACTGCAGACAACAAAAGCCTATGCTTCAAGTTACAACCACAATGTTGTAACTAACTTTGCAAAGCCTTTTTTACTCTCAATATACAGTTTGTCCTGCACTTAAATCCTCAACTATTCCTTTCATTTTAACACAAACATTTCAACCACCATCGCGTCGGATAGAAACAACTGAAGAATCTTAAATCCCTGCAAACACTTTGTCATTTTCTTTAACAATTAAAACAGTATATAAACGCCAAGAAGGATATTTAATTAAAACTGTGTCCCTTTTCGAAGAATTTTAGCTTCCTTCTAGCTGAGTTAGCGTTTACAAGCGTTTTATTGAAGCTCTTTTAGTGTTATTCTTTAAAAAAAAAAACTGGGTTACTTTTTTTTTCTCTGTATGCGGTTGAGATTGTATTAATTGTTTTTATAGTCAATGTCCTTGTGCATCGTGTTAAAATTTCTGTAACCCGTGTGCAATGCAATGATTGCATTAAAAGTCTCTCTCTCCAGTAAATGTGTTGCTTTTGAAACAAAAGAAAATCTTATCTCGAGTGCAATTTCATTAAAAAAGAGGTTTAAGCAAAACAAAAAAAATAAAAAAAAATTTAACTCAAACAAATGACAAGCCTTTGTCCAGAAAAGAATATCAGTTTTTTTTTTTTTTTTAGTTTGTTAAAGGCTTTGTAAAATGAGACTATTATCATTTAATGCATTTAAGGATTTAGCTTTTTGTGCTGATGTTTTTCTAGAATTTTGCTAATTATATTGTTGGTCGTTGGGTATTTGCTGCTTAAAAAATTGTGTTCATTTGAGTACGTTTACTATTTTGGTTCTTTGGAAGATTTCTTTGGGCAAGATTAATTAATATTTGGATGAATTTTTCTTGAGAAAAACAATAAGCAAAAAAGCAATCAATTATTCTAAGACTATAAGGTTTATCAAAACAAATTGATTTAAAAGGTATGTTTATACTTTTGTCATCATTTATCATGCACAGATAGAAAATCTTAATTGAGAATGAAGAAATTCTCAGAATAGTAGTCTGCTTCGAAGGGAAATAATTGATATTTAATCCAATAAAACCCATGTTAACTACGATAGATTAAAGTCGAAACAAGCGGGGGTCTTGGGAACGAAAATAGTCGTTAGGTTTTGGACTCAAAAGAAATATAGTAAAAGAATGTTCAGTAGACTTTATGACTTTTTTTATTGATGTTTTTTTTTTAAGCTGAGTGGATGTTGCTTATTTTTTAAAAAATGAAGAGGAAAAATAAATTTGTAATAAAAAATAATTGAACTTTTTATAAATTTCCGGAAATGCCTTATCATTTCTGAAATTATTTATTAATTTCATTTTTTTTTTTTTTTCATTTTTTGGGCTCAAATTGTTCTATTTTTTTAAATGTAGGTATAAAATTTTGTCAAGCTACTTGTATTCCCTTATTTTATTCTCAATTCTTATGAATTAAATAAATTTGTGAAATGCATATAAACAGGTTTTACTTTTTTTTTAATTACAACCAGAAATCTAACTTTAATTTGTTTGCGGAATTTTTGTTTAATGTCAATAAGCTGTTAATTCATTTTCTAAAAACAGAACCAGCTGAAGATATGAATGAATAAACAAAATGTGGCTTTGCTAATTTATTACGTCTTAAGTACGAAAAATTCCTATTCAAATGAATCATCAAATGTCTCAATAACAATGTTTTTGAAATAAATAAATCTGTTCATAGCTTTCATTTTAACCCTAGTTTACAAATTGGGATTCGTGCGAACCCCAACGCATGTTTAAATGGTTATAACTTTTTTCTAAATCGTTTTTTCGACTTGGGATGAAAACTCAGTGAACGAAATTCATTTTTGTTAACGTTTTTTGTCTTTTTTCCATAAAAGCGGTTTTATATAATTTTCTGGAATTTTTTTCTGAAAAAAAGTCACAAACCAAACTTGGGGTTCATGCAAACCCCAAGACTTTAAATGGACTATTTTCAACAATTTTTATTAGGTATATTTTGGCAAAAATATACCTGTTATATATACGTGTTATCATAAAAAGACACCGCAACTGTCACCTTAATCAATAAAAGAAAGAGACAATGCATCAAATTGTTGATAATGAACAATTAGAGATGCATGGTTATTGCATTATTTTGCGTGCGGTAAACTAGGGTTAAGGAGATTTTTGTTGCATTTTTTGCTATTTTATCAAATAGAAAAAAAAACAGTTCAAAAATTTTAAGGTTTACACCGACGCAGGTTTTTATACCTGTGCAACAAAACTAATGTTTTCAAAATTCCTGATTAGATTTTTCTTTTTTAGTGTAGTCCAAGTTTTGTGGAAGGGATGTCAAAGGCGTTCTTAATAACTGCCATATTACTTACGATAATATTGCGAAAAGGGCTCGAAATATTGACTTTATTTTCAAAAACATATCTATGGCATACTCTTTATAAATTTTTATTTCAGTCTTAAAATACTAAATATTTTACTGGATCTTATTTGCTAATTAATTTCGTGTTTATAGTTTTCATAATTATTGATCACTACAATACCCACATATTTCTTCCTTCTTATACAAATTAAATGAAGCATATTAATTAAGTTCAATTAAGGTCCTTTAAGAACGAACTCGAATGTAAATTATGCTCACAAAAAATATTGGTCATGAAGAGAAATGAATTGAAGGTTATATTCCCAAATGAAATAAAGTGAAATTTAAAAAGGATTTCATGAAATTTATTTAACAAACACTTTAACAAAAAAAAAAACAACATTTTTAACCCTCATACTCAATTTATTTTTACGAATTCATAAATTGCCAGAACATTATCTATCACATAATTGAAAATGTACACACAAAAAAGTACGCATACGCCACAGTGAACATACGATTTCAAGTTAAACATCTTTCCCATAGGATTAATTATGCGCACCATAGCTCCATACGAATTTATAAGACAATTAAGACACACAACACAGGAAATAATATAAAAGAGGCACCACACACATATAATGTATCAGGTGAACAACTGCAGCATTGCCAGAGGTAACACGACCTTGAACTCTATGTGTGTAAGGTGATGAAGGAATCCCACAGGAAACGTTTTTTTTTTTTGTTTGTTTTTGTTTCTTTTTTTTCAACGAATATAATGTACATACATGTAAGTGTCAACAATTTCTGTGCACACATTTTTCATGTTAAGTCGAACGTATTGTTTACATTTTCCGCGTTAGTCATTTAAGAAGAAGGTAGCACAAAATGTCCCAGTTGTGTTCTTTCTTTTGTGGCAAACAAAAGACTCCGCACACACACATACTATAACGAAGCAAACTTCTAAAGGAGTTGGATTGTGCATGGCAGACATTGGGTAAACACAGGCAATTTATATGCAATCTAAACCTTTTATGGTTGAGGTTACAATGGGGAATAGCATAAGCACATCATAGTGTATCAGCAACAGCAGTGTGCCATAATCGTAAGGAATCATTTGATTGTAAAAAAAAAGTATACAATGCACATATAAGTGTGTATGTGTGTGTGTTGGTGAATATGTAATTCTAAAGGATTTGCAGCATAACGGATGGCTGCTTGTGCTTTTGTGATTTAATAAGCATTGTTTGATGCAATTCTTGCAAAATGAGTGGAGTAAACTTGAATTAATGGTCAAGAAAATTGTTTATTTCACAAATTTATTGAAAATATATTCAATGCTTTTTGTTTGTTTTTGTATTTTTATTCAAGAATATTTGTACGTATTCAACTTATTTTGCTTAGTTAAGATGTTTCATAATTTTTATCCGTTTAGGAAAAAACCTCTGCGATTTGTATACGAAATTTATTTAATTTAATTTATTTATTTATTTTAGTTTTTTGTTAATAAATAATTAATTTCACACTTCGTCAATAGGTTGATCATTTTTTTAAATTTTTCTCTTAATGTTTATTTATTATGACTTCAATTGCTTAGAATTCTTCCTTCGCTTGAATATTTCTGCATCTTGCCTTTTATGAAAAAAAGAAATTTAATTTTTTTCTATAAAATTTCTAAAATAAATTCCATTATTTTTTCAGCAGGCAATATTCTTGCAATATGCACAATCCCACGGGTTTTTTCTGCATATTTCTTTCAAATCTCTGGAAAAAAGTTTAAAAAAAATGCCTTTATCGCAAAATTCAATAGAATAACAAGATATTTCATAAAAATAAAGGACAAAAACCTTTTTCAGCCGAAAAACATCCACTTTATTAACTTAAATTAAATCAAAACTCATTCATCACCCTTGGGATGGATTCCTTGTCCTTTCATTCAGACAAAATTGTCCGATTATATCGAAGGAGGAGCAGTCCTGTTTATATTAAACGATATAAATCTTTTCATCACTTAAATCGAAAATTGAATTTCTTCATCCATGCTATACATTATCTTTTCTTTTTTCTTGGAAGACACTATAGACGTGTAGATATATTTTCTTCCTTAAAATACGAAATCCTTTTTCATATACATTATGTAGTTTGCAACAAAAGACATTTTTTTTTAATTAAAATTGCATACTTATTCCTCCATCTTCAAAGGATGTAAATTATTTATAAGCCAAACGAGAAATATTATATTTCAAGAATTTTATCACAAAAAAAGATAACCCAATATTGATTTTGATAGACTTGGAGATTGTTTTGTATTTTTCTCAATACAACTATCCAAACGAAAATATTAAGTTATAATATTGAAAGTTTTCAGAAGGGTTTTTTCATTAAATAATAGAAAAATGAGCTTGAAAAGGATGAAAAAGAAAATACGAAATTTTTCCCAAAATAGACTCTTATCATGAAAAAGGAAAAAAAAACTTCAAATTGAATAATCGTCTCCGTCAGAAAAAAGAAGAAGAAAAAAGGAATATACCCCTCTTAATAAAAATAATCCTTGTCATTGGAAATTGACATCCTGGTAAAAGAGAAGACATCAATTTTTCATAACACACATCATTCCGATTGAAATTTGTCTAATGTGCTACGGATCCGATAGTGATTTACCTTTTTTTCTCTCCTTTTTCTAATAAAAAAAAAAACTCTTCAGTCCTTATGTTTGAAAAAAGTCCTTTTTATGGATAAAAAATAAACACAGAAGGATTTATCACATTATTTACTCTCTTCCTAAATCAATTTGTTTCGTGTTTTTTTTTTTTTCTTTGGTGGAAAAAGAAGAGTAAATTTGCAGTAAGGATATAAATCAGGAAACAGCGGTCAAGAGTCGGTCAAGAAGTGTGTCCTCGCACTTGTATGATGGACTTTTTAAAGATTTATTGAAGAATATTAAATAGATTTAAGACTATTTAGGAATTGAAAATGGTAAAAAGGGTTCTCCAAAAACTTGAATTATGTATTAGATGTTTGAAAATTTATCGAAACGTTATATCTATGTTTTTTTGGTATTGATTTTCGTTTCTTTTTGGTATAGAGTGATTAATTAGCTATTAGCATTTTTAAGTTTGATTTGGTACTGGAAATTTAGTTTCAATACAGTGGGGTCTCTTACTCAAAATAATAATTACTTGTATAGTTTTATTTCGAAAAAAGTGTAAATTTAACATTTAAAATATGAAGTTCAAATAACAACATCAATTTGAAAAACCCTTATAAAAATAATCCTAGTACATATATATTATATTTTTAATATAAACCATAACGGTTTCTATAAGAACTATTTTCCTTCTTTCAAAAACTGTTTAAATCTTTGCAATATCTTTTTTACTGCCCGATATATTTTGAAATGAAGTAAGTGTGTTTTTTTTTATCAAAAAGAAGATGAAAACGTGGTATCTGTTTGATACATTACAATAAGCCAAAAAACTGATGATATCTCGAACAATAAAAAAGATATCGAAAAGATTTAAAAAGATCTTGAAAGAAGGAAAATAGTTCTTATAGAAATCATTATAATTTAAATTAAAAAAAAATGTCTTCACATAAAAGACAACCTCAAAAGAAGTTTTTTACATCTTCTAACCGTAATATTTCAAAAACTTGAGCTGATACGATATTTCTGACTTCAGGTTCGAATTCAGCACACCGAAAACCTACAGAAAAGTATATCTTAGTCTCGGCACCAAAAACCTTGTAGACCTTTGTTATGTATGTTCATGAAAAATAAATTAATCTCTTAACTTCTGATTTTCCCGCAAAATTTTTCTTCAGTTTTGATGATCTTTTTTTTCTAACAAAATTTCTAATAAGAATTTAAAAAAAGGATTATTATCTACGAGTATTTTTAAAACCAAAAATTATTTTTTTTTTTAATTAATCAAAAACCTTGATTTACGTTTTATTAAAAATTATTTTATTAATTTTTTTGTATTTTTTTTTTTTTTTTTTTTTTTCAGGTAAGGCAAGATCCGATGTGTGTAAATAATACTAAGTGGCAAGTATTTTAAAGCTATTATATCTTAGAATAATTAAATTAACAAATTTCCAAAATCTAATTTTTGATGAAAATTGCGTGCATACATAATGCACTCGTATAAGAGTGGCGCTCATTTTCGCAATGGTGGAGTAAGACGGTAATAATAGGTAAACAGTTTTCAAACCTATAAAATACAAAAAGTGGTATTCAAAAACATTTATTTTTTTATTGTGTCCAGTGTACGGCAACGCCATATTTCTGATCTCCGAACTTTTACGTACACCAAATTTAATCAAAACCGTTAGATTCGTTTTCGAGAAAAATGCAATACCTCGAAAACATTATATGGGAGATATCCGTTAAAAGGGAGATATTAAAAAAATAAAAAAGACGGGTCTAGGGAATTACGTAAAAATCATCTGTACCAAAGTTTCAAGGAAATCCATCCATATCGGCTTAGGCCCTAGCTCGATGTACAGATGGACGCAAAGACGCACATACGCACAGACCGACAGACGGCATGACAAAAACCACTTTTTAGATCTTCTCCATAATCGTAATGTTGGTTTTGATTAAAACCTCGATTTTTTTTAAACACGAAACCAAAATAAGTATGTAATTCAAAAACTAGTACCCTTTTTTATTCTTTAAAGTTAAATTTTCTTGTAAATTAAAATCATGAATATGAATGAAAAATTAATAGGAATATATTACAAAATTTTATCACATTAGTTAATTCAAAAACGAAATAATTAAAGATATTTTTTAAAAACTTTATACGTTTTATATTGACTCTTTTAAATATAATTCAAAATTTTAGTTTTTTTTTAATTTTAAATTATTTGATGAAAAAATAATTTGAATAAATTAATGAAAGAATGTTGTAGAGTTGGAGATATAAAAATTCGTATAATTTAATTTGAATGAATATTTTTTTAAAAATTGATGTTCAAACTTAGATTTATAAAAAAAAAAGAATATCAACTAGGTATCAAAAATTGCCTATCTTTTCATTCCATTTTTTTAATAACACACAAATTTAATTTTAAATTTTTTTAAAAATAAATAGAAAAATTTATTAATTTTCACTAGATTTTTTTTTAAATCAGACTTTTTGCTGTGAAACATTTGATTTTCTCTTAAACATTCTATCTTTTTGCATTTTACCGTCAGCTGTGAAGGCCATTCAGTGAAAAAAAAATACATTTTTATATTTAAATGTTCAACTTGAAAAATTTTGAAAAAAAAACGATTTTTTTATGTAACACAACTGACATCTTTCTATTTTGAATTCAACAATAACAAGAAATATGCCCAAGAAACTTTGATAGAAAAAGTTAAGTATAAGTATCACGAGGAAAAATTAAAAAGAAAAGATTATTTTAAATTATTTTCGCTTTCTTTCGAAATCCTGAGTTTCAAAAAAAAAAAAAAGATTGAATTTAACCATTTTTTGTATATTTTTAAAATATATAAATTAAGCATTAAGTTTTCCTAGTTGATTTTAATGTATAAATGTTAAAATTAAAATACTGATATTTTAAGACACTGATTTTGTTTTTGGTTTTATATTTTGAAAGTAGTTTTTAACTATGACTGACTGACTTTAAAAATATATTTGCCACATTTCCAGCTTACAGTGCAGAATAGGCCTCAGTCTTTCATAGTAGGTACCAGTGATTTGAAATGTTATGTATGTTTGTGTAATACATAAAAGATTATTTGTGTCAAGAAGGTACTACTACCCTGAATAAAATATAAATGCATATTAAAACAAAAATATTATTCATCCGATAAGCTTAATGAAGTACGTATGTAGTACAAAATGGTTCTCTTCAAAAATTCTACATGAAACATATATTTTAATGCTTCATTGCATTTTAAGCACAGAAAATACTATTTCTGTTTTAATAGAAAACTCGAATCGATTTTATAAGTTTTTCCGGTCAACTAAGGCACTTAAAACTTACAAGCTCTTAGGGCTTTAAAAAGGATCTTAAAAACTATATGAATATACATCTACAATAATAATTATTCATCATGCTGCATAACCCATACACAAATTTATTTAATTAAATACAACCTCCTGCCGAGTCAGAGAGGTGATGGATAAAAATAAAATGCAGAACAAGTGCACAAGCAAACAAATGAAATCAGCTCTCAATGCAAATACGAGTTCTGAAATAAATTAAGGTACAGGACTTTTTTTTATATTCAAGATAGATATAACGTAAAAGGTAGAGGTGGTGGTGTGTGTGTATGTGTCTGCAGATACAAAAACCAGAAACACAGAGAGATGCACTGCATATCACATTGGATGAATAGTTTTCGCCTTCGTCCTTGGCAGTTGTTGGCGCCTCACCACGACTCTCTGTGTTGGAGTTGGAGTGGAGCAAAGCAAAGGAACTTCACAGCATCTACCAGAGAGAGAGAGAAGTTGGGAAATATTCCGCGGAAAAGTTATTAAAATCTTTTGCAGAAGGACTTTTTTTTTGTTATTTTTTTTTTTTTTTTGTTTGTTTGAATCCCTTCAGCTTGAAACCGTTCTGCTATCCTTTTTTTTCTCCAGATACAGCTCATCGCCAAGTATGGCTTTTAATTTTGCCATATGATGGAATACGTTAAATGGATAGTGAGGGTTTTTTTTTGCATTATTTTTTTGTTATAAAAGAGAGTACTGCAGCATTATGATGGCATTCAGAATTTTCAATTTGTGTGCAAACTTTAAATTGAATAAGACTTATCATTATGGATGGTTCACATAGATACCATCAGCACACCCGCTCCTAGTACCCAGATACAAGAACTCTCTAGCTGGATGGATAGATTGGTTGGGTTGATGTGTGTAGGTAAATTGCGTGGTGGCACACAATCTCATTATGAGTTTATAATAAAATTTTACGCGAACGATGTTATTAAGCTCATGCATCATAATGCAAATGGTGAGGCTTGAGGGATTTGAGCTGGCAAAAAAAAAAAAAAATAATAACACACACATGAATGGAAAATAGGCTTAAAGTGCTAAATGATCCGATTATGTGTCAATTTGGTCATTGCACACTATGATGTGATATGTGTTTGCTGTGCATTTAATATTCTGAATGATTAAAATGAATGTGATAATGAGTGAAGAGGGCTTTTATCGAATAGGTATATAAGGGATAAGCTGCGATTTAAATCTTTAGCATTGATTAAAAATTTGGTTTTAAAATTAATTTTTTAATAAAATAGGTATATATAATTTAAAATCTCAGTAGGTCTACGATTTTAAGTTAGAAAAATAAAAATACAATTTAAATAAATAGTCGATGAATGTCAAAAAAGACTTTTTGTAATTTCTAAAACAAAGAAAATGCTGCAATTTTGTGCAAAATGATTTCAGCTACCTATAAAATTTTTTTTCTCTGTAACAAACCATTTTTGACTTGCTCATAAAAACATTATCATGACCTTTGACCTTACGTGACTTCTTGCCTATTTGAATTGATGTAATTTTTTAAATAGTCACTGCAAAAATGGTCGGACAAAATAAACAATTTTGTGTGCAATTCACCTAACCCACGCCGTTTTTTTTTTTTGTTCCAAAAATACATTTTCTTGACGTTGTTTCCCATTTAACTGACTTAGAGCCGTTTTCTGAATCGAAACTAAAGCATTTAAGTTCTACATAAATCCATATGTAACAGTGTACACAGATGAAAAAGTAGGGAATAAGAGTTTATGTTCAACATAATTGTTTAAGCAAATGGCCCTAAGATATTTTTCTTATGGAATACCAATTCCCCAGCCAAACATCAAGTGTTTGTTGCAAAAAAAAAAAATTACTTATTTTTTTGATCCGACACCTTACCTTGAAGCAGAAATTAACTATAAAGAGCAAAGGACTGAACACGCTACCCTGGTGCATGCCAACTTTGAATGTGATTTTTCTGTGACTTTCCTATCATTTTCCAGAACTCAGAAAGTAATCCCGACGTGACAAATCACTTTTTTCCTTTTTTGAGTTTTTCACCGTGGCTGATAGGATTTAACCTCGTTTGGGTTTATTTCCTCAGGCTACTTTAACCAGTCAGGAAATAACGTTGCTGGAACTACATGAAAAAAGTATCGCGATAGCAGGCTTCTGGCTCGCTATTTGATAAAACTATCTCTGCTAATCGATATTTTGTTGAATTTTTTGTATTTATTCTTGAACGGCGAAAGTTCCAGAACTCAATGAACATCTTCATTTCATTTATTTATTATTAAGTGTATGTGTATGTCTAGTTTATATTGAAATAGTAGACTCGTTAATCGGTTTTCCCACTTTTAAGTACAATATTAGATCTGTAAGACAACCTTGTGGTAGCCCAGCCGAAGCCACAATTTCTTTATTCTTTAATGTCTGAAAACTAGTTTTTGTGTCTAATGCCGCAAATTCTGTTCCGTTGATATTCGTCACAAAATTTAAAAGAATATTTCTGGCTATAAAAAAAATATTGTGGCACTTCATTTACCACCGAGCTCGAAAAGCTTAACAGAGAAGCACTTTTTCATGAAATTGATACTCTTGGAGACTGTCAATTCCCCAAAAAATCATTTTATTTTTAGATGGTTGAGGCTTTGAATCAAACCCAGACCTCTGGAATCATAGTCCATCACCTAAACTATCTGACCATGAGATATTTTCTGGCTGTACCTGCCTTTATTTTCATTTTGGGCTTCAAGTCAAACATTTTTAAAAGCTTTCGGCCTTTTCTTATACTAACTGTTCAGTTTAGTGCTTGTATCATTTTTGTTTCTTTTACCGGGAATACATTCTTTGTAGTTAAAGTAAAAATTTAATCCAATCTTGTGAAAGATAGAAAGTAATTTGCAAAGTACCTACCTTTTTTTTCTTAAAAATACGATTTCTAAATAACTTTACTGCTTTTTGATGTTAAAAGGTTTTTTTTCAAGATTTTAATCTGTCCAACATCGTATCATTTGATTTTCTCTCCAATCTTTCTATTTCACTTTCTTTTTTTTATTTTTGTTTTCAGTGCAATTAACTTCTGAGTAGATATTTCTTAAAACTAAACTAGCCCAGAAATCAATAATATAACTTCAAGTTCTATATAATAATTTCTCTCTCGCAACATTTTTAATGGAAAATTCATTCAATTGGAAAAAAGAAAAAAACTTTCAACAATGCCATGACTTGTCATTTTCTTCATCAGCTTTTGTGTTAAGTTTTGCTTCGATTTTGATTGGAAGTTATATTTAATGAAAAAGTTGCAATCTTGAAATTCAATTAATAAGATTGGCTGTAGTACATATATGCTACACAGTTGTATAGGAAGTTCTTTCACCCACATACACATTCAGCAAAAATCTATATAAATGTTCTACTAAAGTTTAAATGATAACTTCATAATTAAAATCCCCCAGAGAAATATATACAAGCATTACCCACCAACCACAAGTTAAACTGCATCCTTCAAAACATCATCAACAATACCACTTCATCTCAAGCCGCACAACTTAAACAAAAGAAAACAAAATTCTTTGTACTGGAAGACGAATAGAAGAAGTAGGGAGTTGTTGGCTGTATTTCCATGCAAAGGAGTGCAAAAAGTTGTAATTACGACTGGCGATGGAAATGGCGGTGGTGGTGGTGGTGGTGAAGCTTGGTGTTATAGTTCACTATTCTTCATTGGAATCTTGCCTACTCGTGAACTGGGAAGGCTTGTTCTTCTGTTGCTCATAAATTACAGGTGCTGCAAGTTGAACAATCCTAGAGAGGGCTTGAACAATACATTTGAGTTCACTTTATGTTCTGGAGATATATGTATGATGTTCATTTTTTGCCAAGGAATTGGTTAACTATAAGAAAAGGCACAAGGCGAGAGAAAAAACTTCAACAAAAAGTTGAGAAGGAAAAGAGTAAACAACTGTGGTCGTATATGTATGCGAACTTATATGTGGGCCGAACGAACCCAACAAACGGGCAGAACATGAAATCCTTTTTTCAGATGAAAATACTCAGTACGTATAAAGTGGAAAATAATGGGGTTACTCCCAATATTACGCAACCCCAAAAATATTAGAGTCATTCAATTTGGAGTGGTTAGCAAAGTAAGAGGAAGGGGGGGTCAAAGCAAAAAGACCTGCATGTAAAGGTATTTGTTTGCAGAAGAAAATCCTTTATCGGAGGGACGAACGAACATTAAAGAAATACCACAATAAAGGGGAAATCCAATCTATGCCCAGCCTATTAAAGTCTTAATTTCAGGATGAATACTTAGATCGGGTAATTGCTAAGCTCTTCAATGTACACTTAAAATAAAAATTCTAGAAAACTTTATCAACGTTTTTTTTTGTTTCAATGAACCTAAGCCTCATTAGATCTTGTCATGATTTACATGAATATTATTGCAAAAACCTTTTATAGCTTAAATCGACTCCAAAACTTCTAGTAGGATTGAAAAACTCTATAATTTTGCTACTACCAAATTTATAGCACAAGAAATCCTTCAAATTTTTTTTTTGTCAGTGTATCTAATGTGTTGTGAGCAGTATATGACACAAAGCTATCTGCAATAATCCTTTTTGATGCTACTGAATTGGAACAAGGGTAGTGGTGGCTTTAATCTGCTATATTGAGAAGAGAGAATATATACTTTAGCATTATGGATTTTATATTGATTTGTCTGTTTCGTCCTTCAATGGTGGTCCTTTTGTTATATGCTTTATACTGAAAAGCAATATCTGCTATTATTTTGATATTTATTGATGTTGATTCGATTGGATCGTCTTTCTTCTTCTTCTAGGCTCTTGGCAAGCAGCATTTTATTCAAATGAGATTTAGATTAGATGTATGCACAAAAAGGTTATATAGGTAGACCCGAATAGGTTCGGAATGGGGAAGACATTTTTAAATAAATTCATAAAATAGAATGATATCAATATCGACCTTAAAATATTCCTTTATTTATACCTCAAAATTGTTTAATACTGGTTTAATTTTCTTTCAATATATAGAAGAAGATCCACACTACATTCGCCTTGGAGAAAATAGAAGCAATCAGGGACGTAGCTAAACAAAAATATTTTAAAGTCATTTGTATTACAAAAGTAAGAATTGAAAAACTCCAGACTGTTATTTTTATTTTTTTCAACAATTGTTTTATTTGGAGCTCGAATCTTCTTATCGTTTCATTTTCGTTCTCGTGGATTGTTTCATCAGAATGTACGCATCCCAATGTAAATATCACGCTTTGGGGGCACCTAAGTGACCTCTCTAACAATAAAATTTAAGACCATATAATTTTCCTAAAGAGACTGGTAAAAGCAAGTAATGCCAATAGGTACATGAGCGAATGATATTCACTGAAACATTTTGAGTAGGCGACTTGGTTTTCTGCTGAATGAACTTAGTTCAAGTCATGTGAAGCTGCATAGGTACTGTATCGTAAAGTAGCCTCTCCTAGGCGATGGATACAAAAAACCTTCCCCAGATAAAATCTTGACTACGGTCCTTGTATAAAACAGAATATAAAATTATGTTTTGAAGGGTATTGTTATTTTCAGTAATTAATACGTTCTTATGCATAAATATTAAGGTTCTAAGGCTTTTAAAGGAGGATTTAGTTTTTGATTATCGAAAACAATCTCTTAAAGCACTCTCTCTCTCTCTCTTCCCCTCTCTATATCTTTTCAAGCTCAATGAAGTGATGAGGATTAAGTCATAATATCAAGAATTAAATGGATAAGTTTGAACTTTAATTTGTTATCTTTGAAAACTTCAGAATATTATAAGCGCACTGCTGTTAAAGGATATATATCCTTATTGATTCGACCAGGGTTAATATTCCTTTAAAATTCTGAATTAAGGATTTCATTACTTATTTGCTATTTCTAGTTGAACAAAATAAAGCTTAAAGTAAGTATGAAGAATATTGATCCATGAACTCTGCATAATCAAAACAACACTGTACTTCGTAATAAAATGTTAAAATGTTGTACATAATTTTGTATTCATAAAGTTTTTGGTTGAAGGAATAGTCAAATATCTGTAATTGCTATATACGATTGAAGTAAGCAGCTCTTTCCTGACTACAGCTTCTACAGAAAAGGGATAAGAACCAATATTGAAAGCCAAAAATCTTCAAAATCCACTTATGATGAAAAAGAATTTTACTCTTTTATCCACATCAATATTATGGTTGAATGAAAAAAAAAGAACATTTCACATGAGATGATTTTAAGGTTAGTTTCAAGTAGATTATGTCCTCCCAATAATTCTGGGTAATCGGAATGCCAAGGCGCATATCCAGAAAAATAATGATATGAGTTTTCTATATACGAAAATAGAATTCTTACATTAATGCAGTCTACAGTGGGAGAACTTAAACAGAAATCAACATGTTAATCATCATTGTTAATGAAATTAAAACTTGCTTATAAGGAGTAATTGCTTTTAATCATATCTAACAATCTAACCAATTGTATTAAAACATGAATCCTAAGAAGCCATGATTATGATAATATGTAGGGTCAATGTGGGTAAATGTAAACAATTTCATGTCTTTTTTTTCTTTCGACTTTAGATTTTTATATGTTTTCACGGAACAACTTGAATGGTATCTTCAAATGCAAATATGAAATGATGGCAATTCTTCTTTATAAATATAAACAAATATTTCCCAAATTGTTTAAATTACTGTCAAATATGGCATGTTTACAAATACCCCACCATGTTTGTGTTTTTTTAAAAATTCGGGGTAAATGTGAACACTGATTTAGAATTTAGAATTTCCTCTTTATCATATGGATAACGACTTGAAAAACGTTCAAGAAAGTATTTGACAAAAACTTTTTCAAATTCCAATAAAAGTTTTTGTATTCTTCCTTTGATTCTTTATATAGGCACTCAATATGCATCCTGAGCAGCTCTGAACGTCATATTTTTTTGTTTTTACGTCAAAGACCGATTTTGATCATCATCCACTGAAGATGATGGATTTGGCTACTTTAAAATGTGACTCCACGGCACTTCAGCAGTAGTAATTGACTTAAAATACGTTATTTTTATTAAAACCAATAATTTCAGCAAAAATATATGTTTATATTTACCCCCAGAATACGTTGTTTACATTTACCCATTATGAAAAATATTCTGGGGTAAATGTAAACACATGCAAATCGACATAAATGTCCTGTATTTTAAAATTTGCTTGTATCACATAGAATCTACATCAAAATTAAAAACAAAAAAGTATTTGCAAATTATACTGACTTAATTGAATCTGCAAAAATATTTAATTTTTCTGAAAGACTAACGACTTGTATGGCACTTTAAAAAATTATCTTTCACGGAAAACACGCTCTTCGAATGAATTCTCTCTTGACAGCAATGAGCTTGACGTATAAGTTAAAGGATACATGCGTCCGCGATTTGTACTTATGTATGCATCAAAGAGATTTAACTTAAGCTTGTTATGAGCCATGTTTTCATTTACCCCTGTTTACATTTACCCACATTGACCCTAAATGGTGATGAAATTTATTTTCTATAATTTTTTTTTAGAAAGGTCTTATCAAAAATAAAGAAAATAAATAATAAAAAAAAAAAAACAAGCATCAGAAAATTCAAAAAGTCGTTCATGTAACAGACCCTTGTACCTTGTTCATTACTTTTTCAAATTTTAACTAGGTAAAAATCATAGCCCAAAAACCACAAAAAGGAATCATTGAGCAATAGGATATTAGTTTGGTTTGACGAGATAAATGTAAATTGACCAGAAATAGAACCCAGATCAAATTTCTAGCCAAGACTGGTATCAACTTTATAGGACGAACTTAATTGATGAAGGTTATATTTAATGGATCTATGTAGATCGGAGAGATATTGCAGACCCTTAATAACATTTGAAGAAATAACGAACAAGTTTTTTTGGCAACTGAAAACCTATAATGTTCTTTGATATCATTTTTCAACTAGAGTTTAAAATTTTCAAATATTGAGTTAAAAATCAAAAACTTTTGACGATATCGTTGAAATTGTTAGTCTAGAATGACAACAAAAAAAATTAATTTTGATGAGATTTGGTATCTTAAAAACGGAATGAATAAGACCGACATTCCAAATCAATTCTTCACAATTTGATACAGAATGTAGAGAAATTGAGTGATACACTGAGGGAAAAAATGCAACGTAAAATATAATGTGTTGAAAAAACTAACATGAAACATCTTTAAATTACTATTTTTTATGCATATGGGCCATTTTAAGAAGTAGTAAAAATCAATTACAATTTAACAAAAGCATTATCCTGAAACGAACAGCATTGATCAAGTCTTAACACCAATTTGGCAATTCCTATTTTTGAACAATGAAGATATGTTTTAAAGTTTTAAAGAAGACTTTAAAAAATAAAAAAAAATAAAAGCAAATTGTAAGCAACAACTAGTTTAAACAACTTTTCCGAAAGCCAAAAACTTACAAAAGTTTTTTAATATAATGAGCAATTTTTTATGTAAAACTAAAATCGTTATTTTGATTGGATTTTTGCTTCAAATTAGGAAATATCTTTCAAGAATTAATTTTTCAACCTTTCCAATTCCGGAAATTTTGATTTTCAACGTCCATCACATATGCGTTTCAATTATATTTTCATCTTTACATTCTTCAGGTTTTTGTGAGGACCATCTGCAAACAGTTACATCGTTTAATACCCTGCTAGATATCGATAACGAACATAAAAAATAATTTTCAAATGAAATGATGCAACTTCAGCACATGCCATATTCAAAAGGTGGACCCTGGACACTCAAGAAAAAATATGTAAAAGGATGTGTATTTACTTAAGAGTTCTATTAGAAATAAGACTATTTTTTTTTTTTTTTTCATTTTACCTGAAATGCGTTTGAGTGAACTTTTACATAAGATTTTTTCCAAGACCTTTATTTAAAAAAAATACAATAGAGTTTAATGTGTTTATTACTTTAAACTTCCAGCAACGCCAAAACTAGGTTACTACCATGTAAATGTGTTTTTGAAATTTCTATTATAGCTGATGGTAGTAGAATAAACAAGGGCTTGGGTTAAACACTTGTCGTTGTCATTAAAAAATCATTTTTGTTCAAAATAAAAAAATTAGTTTTATAAATCAGACTTTGGACTAAGGAATTATTGAAATTCAAATAAACTAATTGATTTACTACCAATTTTGAAGGTCCTTCTGTCTCACTGTGATCCAAACAACCCACAACCATTGTATAAATTTCTAAAAATAAAAAAAAATATTTTTGAATCGATTATAGTCATCTGCTGAGTAGAGCATAAAGATGGGGGACACCAATGCCTTAAGGATTTCATCGAAGATGGAATATTTAAGGAAAAAAAAACCCTTACATTTTCTATGGTTTAGCTGCCAACATTTTTGCGAACTTCAAAGATTACATTCGAGGTGCATTGGCAAAGATTTATCTTATCCTTCTTCTTATATATTATATGTATGTACCAATTTAATATGGCGTCTTCTTTGATCATAAAAAAAAGGACTCTCAGCAAATGGTGAATGCGAGGTTTTCTATGTCTATATAGGTACCCTAAACGTAAAGACACGAAATTGCATCCTGAGTGCGGAAATATTCCATTTCACTTGAATGAATCTCTCATAAAGTGTTTTATCTATTGGACAGACAAAGAAGATGTACAACAATTGAAGCTGAATTTTATGTTTTCAATATTATTATTTTTTTTTTTTTTTTTTTTTATATTCTTTTTCAATTTTATTTTTTTGTCTACCTATTCTTTCGTCTTAAAATCCTCTTTTGAAAATTGAAGAAAGTAAAACTTTTTAACTTTTCAAAATGAATGATGTAAAAAAAAAATTGAAAATAGTTTTGCAATTCGTGAAAAGTTTCCACTTTATATTTATACCCGATGCCTGTTATTGACTTTGGAAACTATTATTTTTTTTAAGTTGTCTGTCTACCTTACCATCAAGGAGTTTCACTTTGATATTAAATCTTATTTTGTTTTGTCTACTCATTTTATTTTTAAATTGATTTGATTTTTGTCAAAAGGTAAAATAATACCCTTATAAATTTTGAATCTTTTGTAAGCGTTATTTTCATTTTAGAAGTAATGAGCTTAGTCATGAAATCAAGGTAAATTATATCTTAAAGACGAAAAATCAAATTAGATCCAGAGGCTAGTGTCCCTAAAAGCCATTTATCCTTTTCCTTTCATAACAAATTTACCTAAATCAAACCAAATCAATTGCAACTCTGTGTTCAAGTTCTCCTTTAAACCTATCAAATTGTGGTTATCAAATTAATGTCCTTATTGATATTATTATTGATTCAACTTCAAAATCCAATTATGGGTTGAGTTCCGTTGTGCTTAAACAAACCGCTTATGCTTCCAGCGTACTTCAAATTCACTTTGTACCATATTTCTTAAATTATAATTATATTTTGGCAACACACTTCTAACAATGTGCTTTTTGGTAAATTTAAAATTTGTCATTCGTTTAAGAGAAGAAAACGCCAGCTTAAAGAGGTTTAAGGGCCATTTTTTTTCACTCGGAGTTGAACATAACTTGAGAATTTTTAATATAAAAATTTTTAATATAAAAATTTTCAAGTTATGTTCAAAATTTTAATATAAAAATTTTCAAGTTATGTTCAACTCCGAGTAAAAAAAATGGCCCTAAGAAACTCTACAATCTACAATCTACATGCTAAATAGAAATTCTGGGTTAGATAAAAAAAACCCAATTATGACTTCCAATAAAAAAGTTTTCTTTTACATGTAAAGCGCTCGAAATTAATCTTTCAGAGCTTAATTATTAACCGACCCGGAGTAAACTAAAATAAAATTACTATTAGTAAATAGCTTAACAAAGGGAAAATATATATGAAGAATTAATTCCTGCAAATTTACAATTCACATGCACTTTCGACGATAAGTAGTTATTACTTCGAAAATCTCATATTCTTGCTTGGTAAGGGTGCTCTGTACAATCTCAATTTAAAGCAGTATTCATAAAAATTTGTAGTCTGCCAAGTTGTCCAATTGGATACCAAGGCATCAACATCCAGCAGGCTGGTACGTTTGTATTCATACGGTCCGCCTAAGTCTTGAAGTCGCAGTTTATATACTAATTTCAAACGGTGAGATGTGAGATGGTCTGATGGTAAAGCACTAACAGTTGTAGGTTCGATCCCCAGCGGGTGGCAGTTTTTTTTTTAATTAAAACGTTTCCACATAAAAATTAAATGATTTTCGGTTTAAATTAAGTGGATTTCTTTTAAATTTGGGCGTTTAAAGAATTAAGAAGATTTGTATTTTGGCAAAAAAACACATTCAGAAATCCGTTTAATTTAATGTGGAATCCGCTTGTTTTTAGGTGATAACTCACCAGTTTCGGCAACAATTTATCAAGTTCACCTGATGTTTTTTTGCAGTATCTGTTAAGAATTACCTCTTTCTACTAAAATTTACCAAAAACACGTACTAAAAAAATACACTGATTTAAGTAAATCAAAACTGGAAACGAGTTCTCCGATTTCAAAAGAAAACTTTTTGGTGTTTGACGATTTATTCAAAAAGTTTGTAAATAAGTTTCAGATGGGTTTCAATTTTGTTTCATATCGTTAGTGCATTAATATTCAGTTCTGAGTTTTGTTTAAGACTTGGAACCTTAAAATTTATTTCTGAATTCCAAAAATGAATGTGATCATATTTAAATCCCCTTAAATTCTTTCAAAAGAAACAAACATATTTTTCATGAAATAAATTGTATTGGTTTAAAATACTATATTTTGAAATTCTAATACAAATATCTTTTCTTTTTTATAATTTCAAGAGATGTTATTCCTACTTTAACATCTCTTATAAAGCGAATTATACAAGTACTTCTTGAATAAAGAGTTCATTTCGCTCTTTTTTTTCGTTTGTACACTTTCTCAATTAATCGTATTTATCCAGTATACTCGTAGTAACTTACTTATAGTCATTCTCCTTACATTCTGTTTTCAGTTACCTATATCTGATAGCTATCACCCCGTCAACCAATTGATAGCCAATACCTCTACACACACTTTTGTAGAATATTTCTTTTACTTTTGTGTTCATTCATTCACTTGATCCATTTACTACACTCAATTTTACTCAGAGCAGACAAGACTGACACTAAGATTGATGGACACTTAATTACTAAAGAACTTTAATATTACACCAGCATCTTCTACAGTTCAATGGAGGTCAATTTCTAATCCCGGCCGGTCAGTCGGTGGCGCCAAGTTGTAGAAGGTAAATTTCTAAATGAAACTTAGACATGATGGATATAAAAGAAAGCTTTTTTTACACAAAGACTTATTTATTTGAAAGGGCAAATAAGAGTTTTGCAAAAACAAAAAATAAACGAATTTAAAAATTAATGGTTTATATCATTGGTCAAATGCATTGATAGAGTTGGACAGCAATTGTTTTTGGAATGAAAGGTTTTACTGTGGGAAGATATTGGCTGTGGGACTATGTGAGTCTGTAAAGTGTGTATTTGAGTGGCCACTTTCATACTGTTAATTAGTAATTTAAATGTTTTTTAAATGTTTTGAAAGTAAGATTGACAACATGACTAAAGGTACTTTAATTTTCATGACCCCTGGCAACCCTTTTTAACCTTTATATAACATGTGCTTTTGAACCTTTTTTACCTCACTTACCTATTTCTGGAAAGATCTTAAATATATCAATTTGCAGCTTCGTACATTGACAGGTTTCTGGAATATTGTTTTAAATGTTTATTGATTTAATGGCTTTGGTAACCCTACGCTTTTGACGATTTTTTGCTTTAGCATTATTGATAAACACTGAGAGAGTTTCTATTTATTTTTTTTTTTTCTTTAAATCTTATTATCACCAACAAGAATGGTGGTAACCCTTTTTCTTTCTTTTTTTTTTTGGTTGGTAACCCTAAATAATATTCAAGCAACAACATCTTTTCATTTATGCAAAAACGTGCGACCCATGGTCTCAGTCTTTATTTAATTCCACAGCTGTTACCAAAAACAACATGTCGTTTTGCTGTTGGAAATAATTTCTTCAACTTGTCTAATTTGGGGTCAATCGATCAAATCCAAAAGCAAAGCAAAAAAAAAATAAATAAAGGAAGATAAACAAAATAGTGAAAAGAAGAAAAACTTAAAGTATAGGTAGGAAGGGTAGTATAGGTATATGTGACCATCACGAAAGAACTTTATCCTTTAACGTTCTTTTTCTTTTTTTTCGTAAGTTTTTTTTTTTTTTGATAAAGAAGTAGTAGATTCTGGCAAGAGCTTGAAAATAGGTTAGAAAAGTTTTACACTGTGAAAATGTCATCTGGCTGATGGACTTGAGAAATAGTCCCTACAACTTTTACAGATGCAATGTGTTCTACTTTGTTTAATGTTTTTCGGAAATGTCTTTTTAGGAAGCTTTTAGTTTGAATGTTTTTTCCGACTTTTTTTTTGTTGAAAAAAACAAAAGTTGAAATTGCTTGACATCGGGTCAGATGTGTTTTTTTATTCTGTGTTGTCCTGCAGTTTATATAACTTTTGGAATGTTGAGAGATCTATTTAATAATCAATTTCACTGACATAGTTTTGAGATTTTGAGTACTTACAGCATGAAATTGGCAAAGTACTATCTGCTGAACAATCAATAAGTCAAAAGTGATGTGAAGACTAACTTTGATACAACCTGTGCAGACAAATAAAAAAAACTTATATTGATATGAAATGAAATATACTGAAAATATGAGAAAGGGTATTAATATTAATAAACTAAACTGATTCGACATTTAAAACCTGGAAAATTTGTTTTAGAGAAAAAAGTTTTGAGTTGGGATAACACTTTATAGAATTCATTCTAGATTTAATAAGCTGTCATAAAAATCTGATGTTATCAATAGCAAAATTATTTTTGAAAGTCAGCTAAATTTTTGTCATCTTTTTAACAAGAAAAAAAAATATTCAATTATTATTTTTATTTTGTCGATAGTATTCAATAGTTAAAATGCACTCCATTTTGTTATGTTTGATTTTAAAGCTTCAATTACTTATATTTTTTAAATTTTTAATGTAAATTTTACCTAATAAAAAAAATTGAATTAGTTCTTCAAAAAATTTTACATTTTTTAAGTTTTATTTGTAAAATAATATCTCTACGTATAGATCGGATTGTTTTTTTTTTTATTTAAAAATGGTTTTCGCTTGCGAATTTAATTAATGCCAGTAACCAAAGCATATTTTATGTTGGAAAGCTTCAAAAGCTTTTTATATATTTTTAACGAAGAAAAAATAATAAAAATTATTTTTACTTTAAATGGAGCGATTGATTCAATTTTAAAGTTCAAGTAACCTCAACTAGGCGAAACACTTTGGGGTTGAGGTCACTTGAACTTTAAAATTGAATTATGAAAATATTTTTTATATTTTGTTCTTATTCTTTTAAATTTTCAATTTAATAATAATTATGATCTTGAATAAACTGATAAACTGGCTGATAACACTGGTTTACAAGGGTTTTGTTGCCGAAACAAAAATATACTTTTCTGAAGGTTTTCGGTGTGCTGAACTCGAATTCAAAGTCAGAAACAACTAATCAGCTCCCGTTTTTGAGATATTACCATTATAAAATGCAAAAAAAAAAAAACGTTTTTTTGAGTTCTTCGGACCTTATTCTTTTGTATAAGGAAAATTGTTAGAGCATATTTAGTAACGGTATCTTACGATACCTGTTTAAATTTTTTCAATATCGTTTGTATTGCCCGAGATGTCTTAAAATGAAGTAAGTGGGTTTGGCTTCATATATCATAAAGGAGATAATTATGACGTTATACAATTTATAAAATATGCCAAACAACTGAGGATATCTCAGGCAGTAAAAAAGATATCGGAAAGATTAAAAAAGATTTAAAAAAGGTGGAAAATTGTTGTTATAAAAACCGTTACTAAATATGCTCAAACAATTTTCCTTATATAAAAGAAAGGCCCGAAGTACCTACTGCATTTTCTAACGGTAATATTTCAAAAACGGGAACTGATCAATTTTTTTTTACTTCGGATTCGAGTTCAGCTCACCGAAAACCTTCAGAAAAATATATTTTTGTTTTGGCAACAAAAAAAAAAGTTAAATTTTGTTGACCAGTGTAATCTAACTATAATATAATATTTTTGTACCTACACAGATAAATCTCCCGTAACATACGAAATGTGTTATCGCAATTTGGTCGGCACGAAGCAATCGCCGCATTTTGTTTGAAAATTGGTTCAATGTTTCAGACCATCTTTTGTAAAAGCATTATGAAACTTCGCTCTAACAGAAATTAAAATAAAATAGACGATTGAAATTCAAGTTGCCCTACTTTTTATATACAAAACTGATAAATGTGTTTGAAAAAAAATTAACATATAATCCGTTCTTCAAATGAAAAAACAGTATCTTAAGCAGTTTAACTTCTTTTAATAAAATGTAATTTTAGAAAAATTAATTTTCAAAATCTTTAGAGCCGCTTTTTAAAAAATATTTTTTATGTTGTATATAATATAAAAAAAAAATAAATAAAATTGGAATGCAATTTTGCAGCAAATATTAATCAAAACCTACCTAAAACCAAAATTTAAAAAAAAAAATATTAATATCCCGTTTTCAAAAACTTGATTTTTCAAAAAAAAAATTCAAATTCTTTTACAAAAATCCAAAAATTTAAACTGTAGGTATAGAAAATTCTCTGAAATCATATAAGTTGTTTGTAAGAATTTCAGATAAAAAAAAAGATTCTATGGCAGGCACCGTTAACAATGATTTTCGAAAAAAAGGAAATAATTAGAAGATAGACCTTGTGTCAAAACTAACATTTGAGTTTTTTCAACAAAATCATTTGAGCAGTTTTTAATAAAATTAAACTTTTCCAACATTTGTACATTGGACAAGTTTTATTCGATCCAAAAAGCTTATTCCGAAAATCCCTCTAGAAAGTCTCCAAAAAACAGTAGAAGTTAAAAAAAATGAAAAATGGAGATTTTGTCTTGTTGAAGCCACACAATTTTTTTTGAAAATTGGTAAATTTTTACGTCGTTGATAGAAATTTCAGATGGTAGTTATTTAGACTACTTATTCTAATTTTTATGGCCGAAACTTAGTTACCTACAATGGTAAACAAAAACAAACTCATAAATGTCGAATTTTATCAAAACCGTACTTTTTTTCAACACCGACCCAGTTTTACTACGGTAGAAGAAAAAAAAACCATTTTAAAAGTCATATAAAGATTTTTTTGAAAATTGGTTCGTTTTACAAGTTCAGCAGTCAAATTGTCTGCAAAGTTAAGGGTCATAAAAAGAAATTTTAATATCCACTTAATTTTCCCTAAATTGAATGATTTCAATGCATTTACGGTTCACGATTAAATGGAAAAACCAGAAACTATATGATAAGAGCAACCTACTAAGCTCTTACAGGTGCTTTTCATTATTCATTAAACTTTATTCTTAATTTTGAAAATCAAGTCAAAATAGAAATCACTTCAACAATGACTATAAGTTACTCAACTATCAAATCGAATTAGGTATACCTACTAAAAAACCGAAAGTGTCAAGAAGTCCTTTCTTAGAGCAAGCTTTTTAGTATCAACCTTATTATCCCAAGCAATCCCAAGTATACAAAAATAAACATTAATTTTTCTTGGCACCTCATACCCAGAAGGACTAAACATAAACATGTAGTCAATTGATAATACTTTTTTGTTTGCTATAAATTCCAAACATGGCAACATTATATAGTTTACAAGTATGTAAGTATCTTATCTCTCTTGCCTGCAATGCCGTCTTTACCATAAGGGCACACGGGGCCCGTGCCCAGGGCCCCCATTCTCAGGGGGGCCCCAAAGGAACGAAAATTTCTCAAACATTTATTCTTAAAACATTATTGTCGGGCAGACCATCTACCAAAAAATTTTAGTTTTTGTATGGCAACCAAACAATCAAATAAATTTTTTTCTACACCTATACGGAAAATATATGTTTTCAAAAATGCGGACAAAATTTTTAATCCAAACGACCAAATCCAAATCCAATTTTCCAAAAAATAAGACAATAATATTTTCAAAAAACAAGAAATATATCTTTTTTTTACTGTAGGTAGATTATTTATTATTTATTAATAAAAACAACGAATTCTCTTCCATTATCTTTTTCCTTAAATAATAATTTCGTTTGAAGTTTGCAAAACTGTCAAATTTGTAGTGCATGTTAAAATCAGTGTAAAAATATGTGTAGATTTGTATTAAAAAACGAAAAAAGAATCAATTCGTCGGCAAAAAAACATCAATACTATTTCCGTTGGAAAACGCCATGGTACAATGGTTGGCACCCCCAAACATTTTTTAATTTAAATTGCGAATTTCTCTCGTATTTAAAGATTGACACATAAAATTCATTAAATAACTTTAAAAAAAATTGTTTTTCAAAAAAAAAATTATTTTTTTTAAGTTTTCTTAATTTCAGTATAAAAATTTCTATGTCAAAATTTTCATTAAAATCGGTTGTGTCGTTTACATTAAGAAATCGGTTCTATGGCAAGTAGGTACCGTTAATAACGGTCCAAAAAATACTTTTCTTATTTCAATTCGCAGCATTACATTTTTTTTTCAATGCAAAATCGTTATCCGTTTTTGAGAAAATTGCAATATAGGGCCCAACCCATAGAATCCGTTGCGTCGAAGTTTTCAACTGACAGCTCGATAAAATACATGTGAAAATTATGTGAAGCGACCAATAACCGACGGATCGAACGGAGGCCGGCGGCGCATTCGACGGAAGAAGTAACCCAACTTTCTACTTTTTCATCCGTCCTTTGACATACATTGTCAACAATATATCAGTTCGATTTTTTGTTTCTGAGTGCAAACCGGGGAATTTCAGAACTAAGAACCGTGTTCTTTTTTTTCTCCGATTTTAAGAATTGTGAACTTTAATTGTTCATTTGTGAAGAAATTGAAATAAAAGTAACATTTAATGATATATGGAATAATATAATATCAATCAAATATCTAAATTCTGTTGCAGAGTTCAATTTTACAATGCCAAAGTCATACGTACAACTGATAATCTGTTATTATTTTATTTTTATTAGTGCACCTTCAGCGATAAAATATCGAACACACCTTGGAATTTGAAGTGAGCTGTCAAAAAATAATCCGTTCTACGACGTATTCTATGGGTTACCCCTGTCTGCCCATCCTTCAACTTCAACGGATTGATTGACGCAGAGGACGCAATGGATTCTATGGGTTGGGGCATTATCTCGAAAACTTTATATTGGCTATATCCGTTGAAAAGGAGACATTAATATATTTAAAAACGGCTTTTGGAAAACACGTACAAATCGTCTGTACCGAGTTTTTAGCAAATCTATCAATCCGTTTGAGCTCTCTTTTTCCAATTCTTCAAACTGAAACTTATTACGGATACAGGGTATAATTATTATTGGCAGTATAAAAAGTACAATTATTGGCAGTGGCAACGATTGATGTCTCAATGCAAGTATTATTGACACCCCCTGCTAATAAAGACACTAGGTACTTTATATGGAACGATATATTGGCACCCCTTTTTAACCAACCATTGCCTTTTAGCCAACCATTGTACTTATTTTACTTTCCAAAAGGGCCCCAAATTCTTGTGTGCCCAAGGGCCCCAGGATAGTTAAAGACGGCCCTGCTTGCCTGCTACCACAATACTCTTTTATAAAACTTAAAAACTACTTCTTCATATAATATAATATACCCCAATGCCAATATCGAAGAGCCAAAATTTTGGCAAGCAAACCTATTATTTTGAACTAATTTCACGTTTGGTTGCATTCCTAATGCAAAGCATCCGCTTTATGCCTTGGCAAATACCCAATAGTATATACAACATCCATCTAATAAATAATGGTTAGACCAATTTAATAGCAAACTGCCTTGTTAGAGCAACAAAAACAATAATTAATTGCATCCAAAGCCAAAGCAACGATGTTCACCTTAGCTCATCAGAAATATAAATTACATACAAATATATAGATACATGAGAGATATTATAGGTATATTATTTTGGGTATGTGTTTGGGTATAATATTATGTTCAAACATAACATATACACGACAAATAATAGTAATATGTATGTATTTGGAATATAATGATGGCTTGCATACCATTGTTAATCGGTATTTCCAATAACAACGTAAATTGTAATGATAATGATATTGCTTCCATGCTTTTATTGACCGAAGCCAAAGATATTTATTTATTTTATTATATCTCAAGTGGGTATATAGGGAATCTTTAAAAGCTGCTTACAAACAAACACCATGGAACAGGATTCGATTAAGGTATACTCTTAATATGTTGTTCTTACATGGTCTTCCATTGGGATTATTATTTATGAGATGATAACCCAAGTTCATCTAATCCCGCTTTTGCTATCGGTAATCTGTATTGAAAATAACAAGAAATTGGTTGAATAGTAAGCGAAAATCGAACAAAAATTAAAAAAAAAAACTTTGCAATCCCTATAAATTTTAAAATTATAAAATTTTTCTTTTTTTCCACACTTTAACATTTTTGTATGCAAAACGTATTTTTATTTCAGTCTAAAGAGTCTGCATATTTCTACAGATTTACGGTCATATTATTCACTAGTTTAAAAAATACATCTGGATGTAAAATGGTCAAATGTCAAAAACAAATCCAAATCCAAAATAGTTATCCTGATTTTAACTATGAAAATAGTTAAAAAATAGTTAAAAATGACTATTTTTTCTCTGTGTGATAGTGAATATTATGAATTTGGATTTATTTTGGACATTTCAATTTCTTTACATCCAGATGTATTTTTTAAACTAGTGAATAATATGGCCGTTACAGATTGAAATTTAAAATAAAGGAGTAGTTTGTTTCCCCTTGAACTTAATTTTTCTCTTGTATTTTAAAATAAGCTCTTTTTGGCCTTGTCCAGATTACAAGCGGGTGTCATAATGAATTGTATGGATTTTCTTTATGGAGGTTTGCGGTAATGTGGTGGTCATTTTCCCCCAATTTGCCTGCTTTTTAACAGTGTGTTCCTATAGGGTAAGTCGGGCGAATATGCCAGTTTGGGTAATATGCCACATTTCAATATTTTATAAATAAAAATCCAATTGTCTTTTTATTAAATTTAGTTCGCTTAAAAACGTTATTTTTTTGGATTGTTCAATTAAATATATGAAAGTTACTTCAAAAAAGGTAAGATTCGATATGTAAACCTAACGTGTGTTCCTGTCTATTTGGCGTTAGTATTTCTTCGGGGATGTTTTAATATATTTGGACGTTTTGGGGTAAAATGCCACATATGTTGCACACCAACAAAAAACAAAAGCAGAATTAAAGAAGAAAATAAAAAACAAAAGTGAAAATGACAATTCCGAGGGAGCACTACCAGCAATATATGATTCCTCAAGTGGCGAAGAGGATACAGACAACTTTTGTCCCATTTGTGACCTGTGCTTCTCCACAAATTCGGAGCAAGATGTGACTGTATTTAATGCTCTAAATTACAGAGATCGATGCACAAGAAACCGATGTTTCACGCGATTAAACATAAAAAAAGACGGCATATCCAATCCACCAGTCAGATATTCCCCTCACATGTGGGGTAAAATGCCGCTTTATAAGTTTTTTTTTTAAACTTTATTTAAAATGAGTTAAACGAATTGAAGTTATGTTTTTATTGGTTTTTCTATTAAATAAAATGACAATCTAATAAATGAAAAAAAAAATCTTGAACTAAACTTGCTTTTACTATTTAGTATGATTGTTTTACTGTTAAGTGTGGCATATTCCCCCGATTTACCCTAATGAATTTTCCTTTTTGAACACAATTTCTTAAATCCACGACTCTTTCATAAAAAGCTCGTTAAGTTTTAAAAACTTTGTCAAAGATTTGAACAAAAATTTGCAACAAAATTCATATCCAAATACCCCACCTCAAAATCGATTCTATTTCATCCCACCCGTGACTGTAGAAAATACCCTGCCTATTTTAAAAAATAATCAAATTGGCACATTTTCTTTGTCCAGTTTAATTATTCAACAAATTTTAATATGCTTTGAATGTCTACGTACGTCTCACCCGTGACGATGGAATGCCTCATACCTGCTTCATCAGTAACTACTGGAAGAATATAAAAAAAAAAAATACAAAATTAACGGTACCTACTTACCATAAGACCAAAATGGAAACGATTGTTTTTCTCAAAAATGACTTTTACAATTTTTATTTAAAATAGTATGTGTACTGTGGTAAGGCTAATAAGCTCTTATTTTTGAAATTAAGAAATATTTTTTGAACCGTTAATAATGGTACCTGCTGTGGAAACGTTTTCTTGATTTCTGACTGAAAAATCACTTAACAGATTTCATCAAACAGTTTTGTACAAAATTCAGCCACCAAAAAAATAATTTGAGATTTAAAAAAATAAATTCAAATTTTTAAAATCAATTTTTCCGACAGGGGACCAACGCATTTTTTTTGAAATTTTTTAATAAGAAATTAAATTGTGCTCTTTGTTTGGAGTTTAAAACATTGGAAAAGATGATTTTGTTATAAAAAAAAAAAACAAGTTTTATATTATTTTTTAAGTTCTTTATTTTCAAAAGTTCCAAAACTCTGTAGGCATATTGTATAAATTTCAAATGGACTTGACTGAACGCTTTATATGTACATTATGTAATAAATTATTTTATAAATATTTGCGTAGAGTTTCGCTAACAAACTAATGAAGGCATAGGGATAGGTAATACTGCACAAACATGACAGTTAATGCATGTAAGCAATATAGCACACAATTTCCTTTCAAACAAGTAATCTCCTCCTCAATTTGCCAATCACTAATTAATGAAACAACAAACAGGAAATTTCTTTTAGCAATTCCATCATAAACATGGTTTAACTTTTTCATCATCATTATTCTATAAGTAGAAATCAAATGTTCATATTTTGGCAGTATCAGCAGCCAGGTAGTGTTGCCTTTCAAATTGTGAAATAATATAAAAACTAATATCAAACTTATTCATGGAAAGAAATATAGCCAACAGCTTGGCAAAAAGGAAAATTATTATAACAATCCTTGATTTTTCAACATCTTGTACAGATTTTGGAAATATTGACGTGTAGAAAATATACAAAAACATAATAATCAAAAATATATTAAAACTGAATGTTCCAAAAGGCACAATTTTAATAGTTGTTTCTACTGAATTTTGTTTGTTATTTTTAAACTCGAAAAACCTTTAATTTCTTACTTTTTCTTCAAATGTTTTTTGTTAAAATCAATTTCTGCCAAAGAAACTACTGATTTCACGGTTTTTATCTTATTTTAAACTTTCTGTTTATCATTTAAACTTATGTTTGATCAAATTAAGGTGTAATCACTATAAATCATTTGTAACTTTTTCCTTCATAGTATAAACTTGTGATGGTTATATCATGTATACCTATACCTATGAGGTAGGTACATTTTTACCTTTCTAACAAAACTCCATGGAAAACTTTTTAATGCTCGTCTAGCCAAAAAGTAATTGCCTACAAAACGAACGAATGTTTTCCAACTTATTAATGTACTTCAACTTTATTTTGTACGTATAGCTCTCATACATACTCGCACATGTATTTGAGAAAGCAAATCAAATGTGAAGCCCATCATTCGACGAAAACGTATAAGCTCTGCTACAAAATTGGCAAGCTTCCAAATTGATATTTGCTTTGCATGCGATGACGACGACTGGTTTTTTTAAGCTCCTTTTGCGGCTAAATAGCAAATAATAATGGATGTCTTTTTTTTTTTGGTGTGTGTATGTTGGGCTCTGGAGAAATATATATTAGATGAAGTGTATCTTGTTGATAAAAGGAAACTTTCCAATTTTTGTATTCCCACGGTCTATGGTTTTTCGGGACACAAAAAAAGATGATTTTAATCAAAAATTAAAGGGAAATTCAAGTTTTTTTTTATTTTTTAATTTACTTCTTTGAAATAAAAAATTATGTTTCCTTTTGACTTCAACTAACTAAAGCAATGCGCTTAAATAAAATGTGGTTAAAGAAATAGAATAGGTACATTCAAGTCTTTGAATTTTGAGTCCTTATGTAAGATTTCAATTTTTTCAACTTATAACTATTTGTTAACCTTTTTCATGTAAATTATGTAAAATTTTAAAATGAAATGAAGCTAAGCCCCAAAATTAGTGTTTGGGTCTTATTTCATAATGAAATTTAAAAAAAAAAAACAAATAAGGCCCAAAAAATGAAATAACATCCCAAAAATTGAGAAATTTCTTGTTGATTTGTATGTTTTTTTATTTTTGTTTTTATTTTTCTTGGCCTAATTTAGCAGAGCCGTGTTAAAGTTATGTCCAACTGAGATGGGACTTTTCATAGACTGTAAACCACCTCAATACGAACCTTCACACCAAAAAACCAATCTGTTACGAATTGTTTGCTTTTGTCTATTTTTACTGGGTTATATATAAAAAGAGAACAAGAAAGCTAGTCCCACAACAGCATACTTCGACTTCCTTCAATTTTAGCTGCTTTTCAGACTTCTGAAACATTTAACTAACGAATAATTTCATAGAACTCTTAACTTTTTAAGACAAGAACTAAAATAATTAACAAACAAGTTAAATGTAGGTCAAGCGAAGTTCAGAGGCTCGAAGTTAACTTCTTTAACTTGAAAACTTCAAAACGAACTACAATCTCTGCAATCCAAACAACTTTACTTTTCTTTCTAAGAACTTTTTCAAAATACAAAAATCACTAAAAGTTTAAAATTTTCTTTCTAATACTAAGATCCATCAAAAAGCTCAAAAACCAATATATATACTTACCACACAAGTAAGTACCTACTTTAATTTGCTCTCGTTTGGTGAATATCTCAAGAATTTATTGCAAACTAAAGTCATCTCTGCTCGGGTGATTGTAATGAGGTAGTACTCACAATCCGCAGCGATTAAAGGAAAAACTACCAAACTTTTATTTTTTCTTACTTCCCATTTCCTATTTTATTGAGGATATTTGGGAAATCTGCTTCTCTACACCTGAAAGAAGTTTAAATATTACAGTGGGTGGCGGAAATGAGAAGGCATAAACCATTTCCGCAGCACCATCATCAGCCACCATTCATTGCTGCTATCAAAGAATTTTCACAGAAACAAAAACTAACATAATACTAAGTTTCTAGCAAACTTTTCTACTGCAACGAAATCCATTAGATCTTAACTTTTGCTTTAACTTAGAAGAACAAAACCGTCATTAAAGAGTTCGAAAGAGATGTGTGTCTTTGCTTTGAGAGTATTTTGAAGGAAAAAAGAAAATGTTTGTTTATTTCAATCATTCTTCAAGCCATTGATAAAGTTTTTCTTCTTCTTGATGATAATTTTCGCATTTTTCTTGGTTTTCAAATGATTAGGATTAATGATTTGTGAGTGTCAAAACAGTCAAGACATTGGAAAAAAATAAATATTTCATAAAACATGCCTATGCAAAGTTAAACTTTTTAAAGCCATCAACTAACAATATGATTTCCATTTTTCTTAGTCGATGCATATTGGGCTGCGAAAAACGTCAGTATTTTACCCTTGAGATCCGAGTAAAATGGAATTCCGCCGCACCACGTCCGCACAACTTTTTTTACCGCTGCACCACGACTGCACCACGTCCGCACCACTTCAAAAATTTCTAAAGCACTTCACCACCGCCGCTCCACGACTGCACCACGCCCTCACCACCGCCGCACCTCGTCTGCATCATGATGAAAAATTCTATTCTCGTACTTATACAAATTTTTAAGTCGTCTTCAAAGTTATTTTGACTGAAACAACAAATTGCCAGTTCGTACAAACATGATTTGGTGGTCGAGTGGCTAAGGCGTTGGACTTCTAATTGAAAGTGCTCTGGATACCCGGGTTCGAATCTCCTTCTCGTCGTTAGTTTTTTTTTATTTTTTTTTATTTTTCAATAATCCAAAATTATATATCATGGTGCATCTAATTTTTCATACAAAATGAAATGGTGTGGACTTGGTGCAGTCGTGGTGTGACGGTGGTGCGCCGAAATTTTCGCCAAACGGCGGCGGTTGCCAACTGTGGTGCGGCGGTCAATATTTTTTTTATTATTTTTTTTCTTTAAAAATTAAATTTCTATTTTTACTCGGGGAGTGTTATAGAAGACTTATATAAGTAAATGATGGGAAGAAGCTTCTTTCGATGATTACAGAAGTGAATGTGAGTTTTTGACAGTTTAAGACTTGAAACATACAATTTACTTTCCAACTTAATGTACAAAAAATGTATTCAAAAATAACTGTCTTAATTTTTGACAACAAACATATCAGCTCAAATCTTTCATTGATTAATACAGTTATAACTTCTCAAACTAAAAATGCACCTTAAAATTTTTAACAAAATAATATGCATACCTAAATCAGAAACCAAATTGTGTCGGTAATCATTATCCAAGCACATATCTATTTTGTCTTCATATAAACCGCTATTCATAGGGGTCACATTAAAAGTAATTACTTTTTGTGCGGTAGCTTTATTGGTGGCGCAACATCTGATTAGCCAGACAAGAATCATCATCATCAACATCATCGCAGACGACCGACGACTACGATGACGATGTTGCCGTTCTTTGTGTTTGGGCTTGTATAGTTTTGAATCTATGCGCGCTCCTGTAAAATAACCAAACATTGGTTGTCATTTTTATAAATGCACCTATAGCTATAGCTCGCTCACACAAAAGCCTTGCCAGGAAACCATAATGAATGAGTCTGCACAACCATATACGACGACACGATGACTACCCTAACCTACGTTCATTGCGTAAATTTTCCACCATCATACAGTGGGGCATTTGGTATTGAAAGCTGGTCAAAACTCTGACTTACCTTAGTTTTGAAAGATTGGGAAGCCCCATGGCAATTATATTTTTGTATTTATGTCTTTTTTCGAGTTTTAAAAGAATTACTACTTCCTTGTGTTTTAAATAAAAAAAAACTTACGTATAGATCGGTCAAATAAAGAGCTAACATGATCTTTAATAAAAATTTAAAACTATACAATTTTTTTTTATTTGAATTAGGTAATAAATAACTATTTTTTTTTTTAATTTTTAGTCTGATTTTTAGATCAAATACCCCAATGTAAATCGCTACGATGTTTGAACCCACCGGCCAAATACACCGTTAATAGCCACAAAGATGCATCCATGCATTTCCATTCATTTGAAAATGTGTTTTGCAACGTTGTCATTTTGAAGTTGTTTTTTTTTTTTTTGTATTTTCTGGCTTTTTTCTCGTGTGTTTGTTGATTTTTTCAGATGACCGCCTGAGTACCTATCTATAAAACAGACTTTTAAGTCAAGTCAAAGCAGGTGGTTTCAAATGATGATGTCTGTGCTGCAATTATGCTGAAGAGCTTTTGTGGTCATATTATATTATTTTCAATAGCTGAAAATGCTTGTATGAGACAGCATTTTAATTTGATTAAAAGAAATATTTTTATAAATTTTTTTTACAATAGATTTTCAATAAAAAAATGGACAGAAATTTTGTTTGCTAGAAAAGAGAACTTTTTTTCGTTTTGTGTACCTATACCAGAGTTTTAAAAACATCAATTAAAAGAAATGCATTTGAAGTTAAAAAAAAATATTTATTCCAACGAAAAACATTTGCATTAAAAAAACATTTTATTGGACCTGAAAATATTTGTATTAAAAAAATATTAATTGCAAATAAAAAAATTTTGCATAAAAAAAATGTTATGGCAACTGAAAAATATTTGCATTGAAAATAAGATTTTTATTGCAAATAAAAATACATATATTGCATTAAAATTGGATTGAAAATAATATTTTTATTACAAATAAAAATGTTTTGCATTTAAATTAAATTTAATTGTAAATACAAAATTTTCTGCACTGAAAAAAAAATTCAATGATAAATTTGGACATTCAATTTATGTTTTTAATATTCGTCGAATTTCTTTAAATTTTGACCTTTTGGCCTTCAATTACTTAAATATTAAAGTTGAAATAGCTTATGTATGGTAAAATAGCCAAATTTTTTAAAAAATTCGAGGAATACTAAAAAAAAATATTTAATGCACACATTTTGCATTGAATCTTTTTTTTTTTCAATGCCCAAAATTTTTTATTTACTGTTAAATTTAATTTAAGTGGAAAATATTTTTATTTTCAATGCAAATATTTTTCAGTTGCAATAACATTTTTTTAATGCAAAAATCTTGTATTTGCAACAGATATTTTTTTTTAATTTGTAATGGAAAATAAATGTAGATATTAAAAAATAATGATTTTTTAAAACACTCAAAAATAAAGTCAATCTGGACATACACTATATAAGACAAAAAAAGAGACATTTTTCATTCAAACGCTTTGGTTTGCGATAAAAATTAAAGTATCTTTGATCAACTGATCCTCAAACATAAAAATATGCATTCAACAATCATATAATTTAACGGCGAGCATAGTTTTTGTGGTACAAATTACCGGGCCCCCAAAAACCGAAGGGGCATAAATTATACACGGAACGAAAGAGAATGACGCGTAGATGTGCAGAATCACATTTTTTTTACTTTTTATTAACCGAAATAACGAAATTAAACAAATTAAAATTCGATAAAAAATATAAAAAAACAAAAACAAAACAAAAACAACTGGAATTCTATTGGAAAATTTCCAATCGACTGGAATGAAATGTCATTCATGACTTAATGAATGAATGAAAGCATTCAGCGAAAATCAAAAAACATTAAGGTGGGTTCACATTGGTGCGTTGTTTTAAGATCGCACGTAAACTATGGTTAACTTTCATTGTTTTAGTTATCTAAGTTTAGAAAGTAAGATGTTTGTTTTATTACCATGAATTTTTTTGTTAAAATCGAATTCTATTAAAATCAAGTCTATTACTTTTGTAAACACTTTTGATACCAATGAAATCTATTTTCTTCCTTTTCTCTCTTGAAAGAACATAAGAATTTGTCAGCAATTACATGAAGCCTCAAGAGGCGCGACTCTTTTTAAACATAATGAGTGCAAAAGAGAAAAAAGATGAAAGAAAAAATTATCCGACCGGAGAGTCGTGGGTCGTGAGTCCGAGACTCTTTTTTGACGTTTCTTTTTCCACTTTTTCTTTTTTCAACATTCCCTCACATTTCTTTTTGCTTCTTGGTGCAATACAACAACAACAAATTTTAATTCAAAAGATAAATGTCAAATTTGAGTCCTTGACTCAAGAGGCATCGTGTAATAGTACGCGCCTCACAGAATGATTACACACCCGACAAACAATTTTGGTTCTATAAAGCTTTACAGATGCAATTGTTGCTTCTTTAAAGCATTATAGAAGCAAAATTGTTAGTAGGGCAGCTACACAAAAAAATATAAAAGTCCTGACCTGGGATTGCGACTAAATTTTTCATATAGTTTTTGGGTCGCTGAAACCGAATCCGAATTCCGTTTTGCTCCATCACGTCAGGCTTTCGAGATAACCTCATAAAATGTCACGAAAACAAAAAATTTGTTTCTCTGATCTGGATGTGCGAATATGTTAATCATATAGTTTTTGGATCACTGAATCCAGATTCGAAGTCAATTTCGCCCTATCACATCAGGTTTCTGGGATATCCTCAAAAAAATGTCAAAACCAAAAAAACAAAAGTTTTTACCTGGGGTTGCGACTAAATTTTTCATATAGTTTTTGGGTCGCTGAAACCGAATCCGAAGTCTATTTTGGCGTATCACGTCAGGTTTTTGAAATATCCTCAAAAAATGTCTAAACTCAAAAAAAAGTTCTTATCTGACATTTTTTGAGGATATCTCAAAAACCTGACATGATACGGAAAAATAGAATTCGAATTCGGTTTAAGCAACCCAAAAACTATATGAAAAACTTAGACGCAACCCCAAATAAGAAATTTAGTTTTTTTGGTTTTGACATTTTTTGAGGATATCTCAGAAACCTGACGTGATAGGGCAAAATTGACTTCGAATCTGGATTCAGTGATCCAAAAACTATATGATTTACATATTCGCATATCCAGATCAGAGAAAAAAATTTTGTTTTCGTGACATTTTTTTAGGTTATCTCGAAAACCTGACGTGATGGGGCAAAACGGACTCCAGATTCGGTTTCAGCGACCCAAAAACTATATGAAAAACTTAGTCGCAACCCCAGGTCAGAACTTTTTTTTTTGTGGGTGTGTTATCAAAAGAAATTTCGAAAAAAGAGTCAAGCCTCTTGAGGCTTCATGTAATAGCTGACTTTGACAGTTCCTTTACCATTTTACCAAGTTTTCACTTTTAGACGTTTACATTTTTGCATAAAAGGCAATAATATTTTATCGCCGCATGGCAAAGCGTTTTTCTTATGAGGTTCAGGGAAAACTAACAAAAACGTCTTTTTTGTTCCTTATCTACAATAACCTAAAAAGTGAAGGGAAATTTACAAAATTAAATTTTTTTTATTTCTTTCTAGCGCTATTTGTTTTTGTTTATTAAAGCAAAAAATAAGCTTTTTGCATCATTATTTTTGATTTTAAGGTAAGAAAAACTGTCAAAAAGTGAATTTGAAAATTTTGTAAAAAAGAGTTAAGGTATACCTACAACGGCCACTTTTTGCAAAAAGTCAAAAAGTGAACATTTTCAAACTCATTTTGTGACAGTTTTTCCCATCACAAAATTAAAAATATTGATGCAGAAAGCTTATTTTTTGGTTTAAAAAAACAATTTTTGTAGTTTTTTTCTAAAAAAAAATAGCGCTAGAAAGAAATAAAATTTTTTTAATTTTGTAAATTTCCCACTTTTTCACTTTTTAGGCCATTGTAGTTATACCTTTAACAAATTCTTTTTATACAAAAAAAATATGGTTTTCGCATTTTTTGTTTTAATTTTCTAGCCCGAAGAACCATACAAAAATGCGTTTGAAAATTGTCACTTTTGTACTTTTTCACTTTTTGAGCCAATGTAGTTAAAAGCCACTTAATGCAAAAAGTCAATAAGTCAACATTTTCAAACTCATTTTGTGATAGTTTTTTCGACCAAAAAATTAAAAATAATGATGCAGAAAGCTTATTTTTTGGTTTGAAAAACAATTTTTGTAGTTTTTTCCAAAAACAAATGGAGCTTGAAAAGAAATAAATTTTTTTTAACATTGTAAATTTCCCACTTTTTCACTTTTTAGGTCATTGTAGTTAAGCCTCAAGGCTTTAAAAGTATAACTACAACGGCAACTTTTTGCAAAAAGTGATAGATTCAAACTCATTTTATGACAGTTTTTACGACGACAAAATAAAAAATAATGATGCAAAAAGCTTATTTTTTGGTTTAAAAAAAAAAACGTTTGGTAGTTTTTACCAAAAATTAAAAAAAAAAAACAAATATTGCTAGAAAGAAATAAAAAAAAATTTAATTTTGTAAATTTCCCACTTTTTCACTTTTTAGGTCATTGTAGTTATGGTTTTAACATAAAAAAAACGTTGTTGTGCGACGCAGTTGTCGTGGTAATGCCTTAAGAATTGATTTGTTTGATTAAAAAATGTCGCTTATCACCACATAGTACCACGGATTACCTTTTTACTACTGTATATTATGAAGATCTACACCTTAACGCACCTTTAATAAATGTGAACATATCTTTAAACATTATTAAGTGTCTGAACGCATTCATTAAAATTTTCCTGGAAGATTTGACATTTCTCAAACGTCAAGCTGAAAGTTTTCTTCGTATTGTTAATTTGAGAACACCAACTTCAAATAAAGAGTAAATTCTAATTGAATATCGTTTTTTTATTGCGGAAAAATATAAAATAAATAAAAAAAAACCGTTTGCGATCAAAATATATTTTTTCCTGGCATAGTTATTGTGAAAAAGTCAAATTACTGTGACTTTTCTTCCCGTGATTGTCTTCAGGATATTTTGTCTCTGTAAAACGACAGCATACGGCCAAAATAATTAACTTTCTACTTCATCTTCACTCAGATCTTAATAATATCTGCAATTTCCTATTGATTTTGATTTAATTGAATTTATATTACCGAAGAAAATAAACAAAATTATTGATCAAAGGAATCTCTGGTTTTATTTTGCATAAGTTGTTTTGATTACAGATTGACGTACGTGTTAAAATTAGGTCTGTTTGGGTACTGCCTAAAACAGAAATATTTCAACTTTTTTAACCCAATTCCTGTTTGGGTACTCTGAAATTGTACATTTTTTCACAAAAAAGATGGCCGCGAGAGAGAAAAAAATTTCCCCTTCTTGCGAATTTCTGCCCAAAAAATTTCATCGAACAAAAATCTGAAATCTGTCAAAAGGTAGTGCTTTCTCTGTTTTTCTTTATTTGTTCTTGTCGCACAACATAAAGAAAAAAAACTACAAACATGGTGGCGTGGATTTTTTTCTTGTTTTTTTTTATTTATTTCGTTTTAGTGATGTAATGCTCAAAACAAATTAATATTTAATGAACAAAATAATAAAAAAAGTGTTTCAAAAATAAAACAAAGTGTTTTTAATATTATTCATTTCTTTTTTTTTTTTTAATTTGTGTTTACATTTTTTAAAGAACAAAACAAAGTAAACATGGCGATGTGGCTATGTTTTGTGTTTTTATTTTTATTTTTTGTGTTTTAATGGTTAAGAAGTGCTTTATTTTATAAATGATTTATGAAAAAATTAATAAAAAAAAAGTGTTTGTAAAACAAAAAAAAATGTTTTGATATTTTTCCTTTCTTTATTTTTTTTAATTGGTGTTGTTGTTTACATTTTTGTTGTTGTAGAAAAAGTAGCAGAAAATTTTGTGCCAAAAGCGTTTGGGTACTTTTGCACAATTTTTCTTTCTCTGAGAGAATTTCATCCCCACTCCTTAAAATTTGACAGGTTTCATATTTTTGTGCAAAAAGAACCCAAACAGACCTATTGTTGTCAAAGGACACATTCACAATCGCAAAAAGAACTCGGTCTGTTTTCATGTTCCTACAAGCTAAATGAAAAAAAAAATGGTTTGAATGACAAATTTGAGTGAAGTTGGTGGAGGTGAATGATTGACGGATGGAATTTGAACGAATGGAACATGAAACAGGTTGAATTGAATTGAAATGCAAGGTGCAAACACAATGCCCTTAAGGAGATTACACTTTGCATTTTCTTTTTCGATACTTTTTTTACGTAGTTGAGCGTAGTTAAAACGTAGTTCAACAATATCTAAATCAGGCTTAAAATATATCAAAAAGTAGGTATATTAGGTGTGTTTTTTTGTTTATCTATATAGATTTTGTGCAAAAAAACGACGTCGAGATTTTTGAAATCAACACAATTTACGTGTTAAAAACAACAAAAACTTTATCTGTATAGATTTTTGAAAAATCCAGATAATTATCCAGATTTTACTTTCTCTCGATAAAAACAGTAGTGCCAAGGTAGTTTAATTGTTGTGTTCATACAGAAATATCTGAAAATATTAACAAAAAAAAAAAAGCGGAGAAAACGAGGTTTGAAAAAAACTCTCATAGAAAAAAATAATCAAAAATTTGTTTGACATGGTTGCATTGAAATGTTAATATCTCGAGATATACGCAATGCACTTTTCGGATAAAAGTCTTAAATGGATCCTGATAAGATTGTTGAACAGATATGTATATAAAATTACCAAAGTTTTTTCGAAAAATTAGAAATAAAAATAAAAAAGTTTTCACATTTGATTTTTAAAAAATCGAAAAAAAAATTCAATATGGCTACCTTCAAACTCTTATAACACAAGAACGACGCAACTAATGTTAATGGTCATGGTCTTAAAATGTAGCTAAGAATATACAGATAATTTTTGGTTTTTTGTGAAAAAAAAATTTTTTGAATCCAACATGGATGCCATGGCCATATGAAAATTTTTGTTTGCATCCAACATGGATGTAATGGCCTTCCCGCTTCGGAGTTAAAATAAAAAAAAAAAACAAAAGCAACATTTTTGACAGACAGCTGCCAAAGTATATGTACAGTGGTGCCAAATGTTTGCATGGATTTCAAAAATCTCGATGTCGTTTTTTTGCACAAAATCTGTATAGATAAACAAAAAAAACACAGCTATTATATATTCCTGTGTAAAAACTGTAGTTAATCGTAAGAAAACAACAACAAATACTATAAAAAATAAAGAAACTATTTTGGTATTATATTATTGTGTTCAAAATTGTTGCAAATAAAAAAAAAATAAAGAAATTGGCACTCGAATTTCGAGGGCTGGGTCGGCTAGTATTTAATAAAAACAATACAATCATTTTTTTTTTTTCTTTTAATAAAATATTTTGTCCAATAATTATATTCACGAAAATTCTTTAGTTCACATACTAATTTAATTGAGGTGAAACCTGACCTATATTCAAAAAATATCAACAAAAAAATAAATTCAATTAACACTTTGAAACAGATGCGTCATAATTTAACCCCGTTTTTTATTGGCAATATTGTCGTTTTAAAAATAAACTCGAGAAAAAAAAATTAACTAAAAAACACATGAGAGACAATGAAAATTGAGTATTAAAAAAAAAAAAAAACAAAAAAAAAAGAATTTCGCTAAATGTGTACATTCGCATGGTTTGGTAATAAAAATGAGTTGGGTCAGTGTGCCAGAAGGTTTTCAGTCATTTAATAATTATATCTTTTTTAACTTTTGAGTTTGTATGTACTCGTAGTAGGTACCTATACTCTTTTAGAGAAAGTTTATTGCTTTCGCGAAATATGTTCAAACTTTTGTTAATAATGACTATTTTTTTTTTTTACATATTTTTGATATTTTGTAACAGAAAACTTATGTTATTACTAGATAAGATGATAATAATTAGTTTGAATCATAATTTTCTAAATTTTATTTGAAATTTCAAAAATTTTAATTATTCTTTTTAATTCTTCTCATTCCAGGTAATTTAACAAACCGAACTTCAAGAGTGTGAGCCCTGGAGGTAATTTATTCTTTTAAATGGCACTTAGCCAAAATGAGCAGATTATGTTTTCGGAAGAAAGTTTCGAAGGCATCGTTTTCAAAACGTTTAAAATATCGAGTACTACGAATTTCGTCAAAAAAAAAATTTAAGAAGAGTACAAAATTAATATTATGAGACCCAGTGGCGTAGATAGCTTTTCGCTAAGGGGGGGGATAGATTTAGTTCGCAAATTTTTTTAAAAGTTTTAATAATGTTTCTTCGTATTGTTTTTATTTTCTTTAAATTGGAGAAAGTTCTTTCGGTGGTTGACGTTGAAACCAGCAGTGTAACTTATATCTTTAATAAAATATATATGGGTACTAGGAAAACTTTCTTCGGGGCTGCTATCGAGGGCTTTTAATGAGTTCATAGAGGAAGTATTATTCCTTCTGATAAAATATCTTTTCTGAGTTTTTAATTCTTCACACAGAGAAAAATATGACCAGGACCACCTAAAAACTAACAGATTTTCTTATTAAACTGTGAAGAAACCTTATTAATATCAGCAATTAATTTATTAAATATTATTTTCATGGAGAAAATCTTTTTGAAATTTAGTAAAAATTTCATTATTTCAAATTTTGCAATAAGGAAAACCCGATTGTTAAAATAATATTTCCTTCTTGGATGAAAACCATAAGGAAATCTTATTGTTTTTGTTCTATTTTACGTGGTCTTGTTTTCTCGGTGGAAGAATAGAAGATTGTCCTGCAGCCAAATGTTTGGTAAAACTCAACAGTTTCATTAAATTCTTTAGCTGCTTTGTCTATTTCAGACGAAGAATTCTTGGAAAGAACCAAAATCCTTTCTAGTATGTTTTCATGGTTGAAAACAGTAACACGAAAATATTCTTTTCTGTACTTTGAACCGAAGGGTTCGAACGATTCTTTTGTCGCTTCACTATTCTCTTATGTTTGAAGCCTATGTCAAGGACTTCAGTTATTTTTTTTTTTGGAACCTACAAACACTTTCGAAAATGAGTCGCCTTCTGCCCGTTTAATTTTTGGTTGATCTCTTAAATCTTTGGCGAGATCCAAAGCTTGGACCAAGTCTAAATTCACTCTTTGAAACTCCGACTTAATGGCAACGAGAGTTGGTAAACCATATTTATAACCTTTAAGCTAATCAAAATTCGAAATCCATAGCGTTTTTTTTCAGAGTGTGTTTCTTTAACTTATTTGTTCATGACTGGTTATGTTGTACAATTATCGATCCCAATCAATGGGGGGGGGGGGGATATATCCCCCTGATCCCCCCCCTATCTACGCCACTGATGAGACCAAAACCAAGTTGCAAACCTTGTTGGTTGTTAATTAACGAAATTCACAGTACTTTATTTAAAATCATTCAATGTAATTAAACATCGAAAGCAATCACAAACTTGTGGGAAAACTAATAAAATGAAATAATAATTTTTTTCGAAAACTATCCATCTGTTTAACCGACTCGGATTTTGCAAAACATAAATGCCTACTTTCACACACACCCCAAAAACGGCAATTTATTGTAGTTGCTTTCAATATTTGTCAGCTAAGGCTAACAAAAGCTGGAAGTCTGTAGATACATATTGGTTTATCTGTTTCCACTAATTCTTTTAAAATCAGCTATCGGTATTAAAGCTGAGATTAAAATATGTTAACAGATAATAATTTATTGTTCTTTTTGCATAAAACACATTTTTGGGTTAGAAGGCAAATTTTTTGCAGATGGTAGTCCCCAAACAACGAAATAATGAGTTTAAGATTTTGGTTCATACCTTTTATATACTTTGTTTTTTACTTTAATGATTGAATCTGAGTGGTGAGAAAACAATTGACATAGCCATACATAGATATCTCAATAGACCAATAAATTCTACTGACTATACTATTGCCCCGAACTAGATTTTGGCAACAATTTCCACGTTACCATTTACTGGACTTTCTTTATGCAAACTCAATAAACGCCCAAAACTGTCGATCAAGCATTCCTGGAAAATTGGACGAAAGGAAAGCACTAATTTGATAACTTTAGTTTCTTGTAGTCCAAATGTTTTTTGCCCAGTTGGACTTCAGTTGGACTCATCAATTAGATGCTTTTGCACCTTTCAAGGACTTAATTCTATAGGTATGTCCAATGTTAACCGTAAGTTATGTCGATTTAAATGATCAAATATGGATTATCGCAGTAGCCTATTAATTTCCTGTATTTTAAAATTTTGTTAATCCAGAACTCTGATTTCCAAAAAATCTGTAAAATCTTAATTCTGAATCAAAACAATTTATTCTTTTTACATTTATTTAATTTTAAAGTACAAAATTTTGAAATATGTATTTAAAATTCAGATTTATTTACAGAATTTTGTAATGGTACAGAATTTTGATATGCAGAATAATAGAAAAGCAAAATAATATAATGCAGCATGATATTAATACAGAATTAAGTATGCAAGTAAAGAGTTTTGGCCATATTGAATTTTGAAATACAAAATTACAGCATCTACCTGGTATTTTTAATTTTATGTTTAAACTAGAATTCAACGAGACCCTTTTTATATAAATTCAATTGATTTTAAAATTTGAACATTTGGTTAACAAAATAAAGAGATAGGTATGTTTCGTTCTTGGGATTAATTTGTAAAGCCTAGTACCTAGGGGAGAGTGGGGCTAAATGTAACAGGGGTAAGAATTAACAGCTAAAAAAAGCGATGTTCCTTTCAATATTAAGAAACGCGTAAAGGAGAAAAATGCTCAATTTTTGCATATCTACCGGCACATTTTCTTCAGATGAAGATTAGACGACAGGGTGAGAAGTTACACTAGTGGTGCCCAAAAAATGCATGTTTGTAACTTTTTTTTTTAATTTTATTTTTGGTCTACCTCTTTACCCGAAAAAGATAGAGTGCTAAGTGTTTTTTTGTTATATGCAACTGTGTTTTGGCTCAAATTGCGTATATATGTTATGTCTATATCAGTTTCACTTTTTTTTTAAATTGATTTTATGTGCCAAATTTCATGCTGGGGCTAGTTGTAACATTTTTCCGGGGCAAGTTGTACCATGTAAAAACCTACCTATACTGAAAAATTGTTTACTTAATATAATTAACAACCCTGAATATGAATGCTTGTAATTGAATTTGTATTTATTTTGAAATTGGAAACACATTTTTGAACCACCACTTGAATTCATAAAGCTTATAAAACAATTTATGAATTCGAATAACTTTTATTTAAGACTACTGTCAAATTTTCTCTGGAAATCTTGGATTTGCTCCACTTTTTACAAATTTGCACCAAAATTTCATGACTGAGGTTTGTTTTTATTGTTATTAATTAAAAATAAATAAATATAAACAAATAAAGGTATTTTTGTCTTATTTTTAGTTCTTGGTACAACCTACCCCGGTATGTGTTACACTTTGCCCCGTATGTGGGGTAAGTTGAAACAACACGATTTTTTTTTTTGGAAGCTTTATTTTTCAACATTACCGTTATGTTTTGCTAAATTTTTATGATGGATCTTTTAGCTAAAACATGGGTCTTTAATTTAAAAAAGGTCAGGTTGACCCACTTTCAAATTTGTAGGAGAACCATCGATTTTAGAAAAAAGTGTTACATTTGGCCCCACTCTCCCCTACGTAATAAAACGTAATAATAGACTTGAAGAATAAGAGATACAAATTTAAAAACTCATTTATAAACAAATTTGTCAAAATATGCACACCCGGTTGTATAATGTCTTTGAAATTGTCTCTTAATCTAAGTCATGAAATGCAAATTACAGATAAATAATCAAAAATATTATACTTGCCATTGGTAGAAAGTTAAAAAATTAATAGTTCTGTGGTTTCAGTGACAAAGTTATTTGCCAAATTAACATTTGGCAACATTTTTCGTTTTTTTTTTTATATTTTTCGGGGGATCCCCCAGATAATAACAACTGCAGACGATGTTTTCCGAAAGTTATTTCATTTGTTTACTACAGTTTGACAGCAATTTTATTGTCTTTCACAAAACGTATCTGCATCTTCATCAGTTAAGATATAGCATTGTCATCCAATCGTCAGCAGTTTACTTTGGTTTCTATACCTATTCAAGTGAGTACTCCGTCTCTTACTTTGGCGGACACTTTGTGGCAGAATAAAAAAAAAATAATCTCATTATGTAGTTAATTAAATGTTATTTTGTTGGGCAAACCAAAAATTTGTAGCTCGCATGGTTTTTGAGTTGTCGAGTTTTCCGCCAAAATAAGTCTTAAGTTAGCGTACAAAATCTGAAATGATTAAAACAATAGGTTTGGCTGAACTCTAAATTTGTAGCTTTTTCAATTCCACGAACTCGGTTTTTATAGCCTCAACAGTTTTTTTTTTTATCATCCAAAGTTCCTCTAAAATACCTAAGACTGAAGTTAACGGACGAAAATAGAAAATTTACTAATTTTAGATGCCCAAAATTTTGGCTAGTTTAATAGTAATTTGTTGCACAAATAGCTCCTCTCAGTCATTTTCTATTTCAATTCGAAGTTTAAAAAGTGCACTTCCCGTTCACTGTACCAGTGTACAAAACTTTTAAAAAATTCTTTTTTTTTAAGTAGGTATACTTTTTAAACTTCAAATTGGAATAGAAAATGCAATATTTTTCCCCCAAATATAGCAGTTTAGGGCTCTCTATTGGAAATTTTATCAACATTACGCAAAAATTCTCAAATAATCTCAGTTTTAGAAACAGATCATCTGGAAAAAATATGAATATGAATGAACATAAATTTATCTTTTTTAATAAATCTTAAGAAATTTGAACTATTAGCAACTTAGTGGAATTTACTCCATTTATTTTCTACAACAAATCTTTTCTGTTTTTTTTTAACAGTTTCAATAATTTACCTCGTAATTTATATGGGTTACATAAGGTCTTCAAAAAAAAAAAAAAATTTAAGCAAAGTTCATTTACACCATTTAACTGTAAAATCACGTTTCTAATGGTAGGTAAACCCTAAAATCAAACGATATTCAACTTCTGTTTGCTAGCAATTAACACATGATGATCGTTAAACCTTATATCTATTTACCCAACTAAAGTACCTTTGGATTGCCAACGCCACTCCAATGTAAAGATTCCAGCACAGAAAAGAAGAAATTATAGCATCAATACTAATTTTTCGAAAGTCGTTTCAAATACCTGTTACAGAAGCTCTCTAAGATTATTGGCCTATTGGGCAAATAGTTAAGAAAAAAAAAAAATAATAGATTGGACAGAAGAAAACCGGCCAACTATGACGGTCAGCATATTTATTGGTTGCTTCTAATCGACTATACTCGTACACCTTTATTAGCTTCAAGTGTAAATAAGTGAATATTGGTACCGGTCTCCCGCACATTTTTTTTTTTTGTATTTCGAGAAGTTTATCCCACACTACTTCTCAGCCGATGTTGTTTGGAAAAAAAAAAAAATGAAGGTGATGGTATTGGTACCTGGTACCAGGTACCAGATACTTTTTGTGCATGGCTATGTGATCGCTTGGTCATGAATGAAATTTAATGCACACTCGTTGTGCTTGTGCTCTTCCAAACGGGTTTCGTCACATTTATGGCCAACACTATACACTCTACACTCTATCGGAGAAACTGGGTCACAAGTTTCAACGATTCACATCGGCAGCAGCGCAGCAATGGCGGCAAGCAACGAAGACGATGACATTTGGTTGCTTGTAAATTCAGGTTCGAAGTCCGCCAAAGAGTGTCAATGGAAAAGCCTTATCTTACAAGTAAGGTAGGTATATTATATAGCATGCGGGTGAAATAGTGAACAAATCGTTTGCATACTCTGCTATCATCTTTGCTATAGATTTTAATTGAATAGACTTTACTGGCACCTTTCAACAGCTATATAGGTAGTTTAGTTAAGTTCTTCTGAGGTGTTATGTTTGGGAGATACCTACGTTGTATGTAGTGGTGACATTAGTAGGTTGACAGACTAATTAGCATAACAAGCTGTTAAAGATGCTGAAGATATTCTGTCTTAACGGTGTTTCATTTTGTGTGAAACTCACATAATGTATTTCTTAAAGAAACAAGTTTGTAGCTTCATTATGCAGAATTCTTTCGATTCATACTTGAAGGAGTTTAATTTTTTAATTGAAAATGTTAGTTAAAATAACTTTTATTTAATTAAGCCAATTACACTTTCTAATATCGATGTTGGCAAAGTAAAATATAATTCAATTATAATAGCAGAGTAAACTTGTTTAAACAGAAAGAATGGTGTAGAGCAAGGTTTTTCTAAGCCTAGGTGTGAGAAGCTCCGTGACATCTATCATTATAGGTAGTTAAAAGGTGTTTAAAGAAAATGAGACAGAATTCCGACAACTTGTAGCCAATTATGTTTTTTTTTAAGAAGATCGAATTATGACTTGTAAACACACAAACAAATCATTTTTATTAAAAAACAAAACCGACTTTCATGGATCAAAACAGGGTTTTGTATTTTTTCTAATAATAAACATAAAACAAAAAAAATACAGACGAATTGAATACCTCCTCCTTTTTGGAAGTCGATAAAAATTGATTCGTGTTTATATTTTGTAGGTTGTAAATACTTGAAGGCTTCTTTTAAACTGTTTTTTATTTTTTCTTCAGCGAATTCTGCCTAAAAATTGTTAGCCAATCCAAGGCTTTTATGAACTTTTGCCTCTGGTTTTTGGAATTAAATTGAAGCTCATGAACACATCTTCATTTGTGCCAATTCTTCTTTAAATTCCTTACAGTCTAAACCATATTGGGCCTTAGGAATAGCCCTGCGATGTACGATTTTTGATCTGACTTTGTTTTTGGGCTCCTGTGTTTTTTTAGAAATATTTTTGAATTTCAGTACACTGTTTATCAAAAAAAAATTTTTAATATTTCTGTCGTGGCCAAATAAGTTTTGCTCATTTCATTTCTCAAAAAAAAAATCTGAAAATTTTCTATCGAAAAATAGTTAACAATAAAAATGAACATTTATAAAATTCACGAAACTAATGAAATCGGAGATATCAGAATTTGGATTCGAAAATCTTCTAAACTAAACGGTTTGATAAAAAAATACCGTGCCCATTTGATTTGACTTCTACGAAAACTATAAAATTAAAAATAAAATTAAAAAATTTTTTTATGAATTTTTCAAATTTTGACCTCTTATATTTTTTGATTGGTAAAATAAATAAAAAAAGTGAATAAGGCCTTTTTTGTAGAGCGTTCAGTTTGTTACAAGATTAATACCAAGGAGTGTTTTTTTTAATATAACAGACTGGAAGTAAATGGACCACAACGTAGCGAAATATTTTCCCACAAATACACACTTGGAGTTCATACTTGTTATGAACGTTTAAGAGGTGTCAATCAATTAACTTTTCTGTTTCAGAACTAAAAAAGAAACATAATCGATTTTTTTTACTCACTTTACTAAGCATACGTAACCTGCATATAGTTGTCTCCAATTATCTCCAGGCCTGTACAGTGTACACAATTAAATAATATTTTCAACAATATACCAGCTTTATCTATCTACAGCTTGAACTTTTGATTTGTTGGAAAATGATAGGTTACAGTGAAAGCAAATTTTGCATGAGTTCTTAAATTTTAGCCTTAAACGGTCACTGTGGCGTATGTGTAACCTTTTTTTAAATTATTTGTTTTAGATTAAAAACTAATAATTTTTTTTGTTGGTTATTCTGGACACTAACATTGGGCAGGTTTATGGTTCTTAAGGATTCTTCATTGGCAGATTGTTCTTAAAGGGCTTCAGGATTACTGTCTCCTTGTTTATTATTAAAATCCATAAAATGGTTAATTTTTTTTCCTATTACCGAGAGCTAGATGGCTGTACCTATTTTCAAAAGTATTTTTTCTAATTTTCTTACATTTCTTACGTTTCCTTAAATTCCAAACTTTCAACTTGAAAGACTTCTTATTCCAATATTTATTTTTTAACTTCATACATTTTTTTCACTATTCTCCCTTTTAAATGTGAAAATCCTTCCAGAAAAAAAAACGCAAAATAATTGCCTGAAACAACATTATCATAACATAACACATAAGTTCAATAAAAATGTATATTTTCGCATTAAAAACATTTCGTTTATTTTTATTGAGTATTCCTAATTTTTTTTAAAAAGATACTTACCTATATTTTTTTAGAGAGATCCCTTTACTGGGATACAAATTTACATTAATTGTCTTTGTTAGCTCAAGAAAATCTTTAATGGTTTTCAAACATATACAAAAAAGTCTACGCATCAACCCACAAAACATGAAGACACAAAAGAAAAAAACAAAAACCAACAAAGCTAATAAAAAAGTTTATGAATAAAAAATTCATATTTTTTTTTTTTTACTTTTAATAATCTGATACCCCAACGCAAGCATTAAAAACAACAATAACCAAAAACCCTTATAACCACTTTTGGAACGTTCAATATAACAAAACAAAAGCAGCCACAACAAGAGCGCGCGTCAAACCAGACCGACATCGACAGTAATCCCAAAAGACTCGTGTACAAGAAGCTTGCTAAAAATATGTATATTGTATATACTACCAACACAGCCATCACACCAAACCCAATATCAGTTTAAAAGCAAAATATAATATAACCACAGAAGAAAAGAGATATTAAAATTTTAAAACAACAACAAAAAAAATATTGTTAAGTTGAAAACAGAAAAAGATAGAGAAAGGGAATAAAAAAAATCAAATTGTCCATCGACCATGAAAAAATCGCATCTATCTAGTTGTAGAAAGTTCAGCGAACCACAACTTCAGACTAGAGGATTTAGATTTGAACATCGCGTACGTTTAAGCCGCCCATTTTGTACACGGAAGAAAAATATGAACAAAATCAATAATTTTTTTGTATATTTCTTGAAGAGTTTTAAAGGATTTTTTACGTACCTACAAATTTGAGGGAAATATTTGTTTTGTAAATAGGCATTTGTTTGTCTAACCAAGTCGACTTTCTCTTCCCTTAAAGTATTTGGCTCGCGGATTTTACAAACAAGCATCTTTATAGAAAAGTTTACTATATATACACTTCGCTACTTCCTTTTGGAAAGTAGCTGCTCCTCTTCTCTTTTGTAGAGATTGAAAGCAAGACGCGTTTGTTCAAAGATGTTGATCCTTATTTGGAAAGATTCATTTGTCCCGTCCTTGATTCACGAATCACGAACCCGCTTTTACTCTTCATCGAGAGAGGAGAGTGGGTCCTTCAATAAAAATGTTCTGATGAGATAAAAGTTCATCATTGCTAAATTTTCCAAATAATACTCAATTCTTTTTTTCACAGTGTATTCGCAACTATTCTTGCTTACATAGATAAATATGTCACTTAATAAACTTGTATATAGAGGTATTATTTTCCTCTCAACTATGTATATTGTGGGTGGAACGCCATAATAAATTTTATTGTGAATAACGAATTTATCATAGTTTTTGAACAGGAAAAGGAAAGCAAAATAGAAGGTACTATATTTTTTTTTTGTATTGCAATTATTTTCACTGCATTGTTGTTTATAGTATACAACAACAGAGTTTTTTTTGCATTTGAGAGAATAAAAATAGAAAAAAAGACAAAACATAAATATTTTCTAGTTTAAAATAAAATGCAGACAAGGGCATTACAACAAAATAAAGATATTTCATATAGGCAAATGAAAACTGGGATTTGGCCAACATCTGCAGCAACAGTATGCCATACAAAATAATTTCTCAACTGGAAAATTAAAGTATCTTAAGGACATTTTTAAAATTTTCCAGGAGATTTTTTTTCCTAAAAAATGTTTTTGATTTATTTATTAATTTGTTTATTGAAGATTTCTTGTTTAATATTTTCTAGTTTCTTGAAGCATTTATTCTTTAAAGATTTATGAAAAAAAAACATTCCGTGACTGGAACATTAAGACATGTCAATATTTATCATAGTTTTATAAATTTAAAATAAATTATAAGATTCATTGATTCGTCTTGAAAGACAGACTCTGAAGAAGAAAAGTTAAAATGAAAAATATAATAGGAAGCAATCAAATCATCCGAAAAATACTAAATTAGTTGACTCAATTTCCGCTACCAAAACTGCAGTCTCTTTTCCATCATCCCGAGATTGAGGAGTGAGGGGGTAATTAAATGACATTTTTCAAGTAATTTTTTGATGCTGAATCTAGTTGACATAAAAATAAAGTCAATACGATTGCTCTAAGAGAAGTTATTGTCGATTCAAAACAGGGAGCTTGTTTTTTTACTTCAATAGCTAAAATATTACCAAAACCCATGTGAAAACATGATACACTGATGAAACTCGGTATGAAGGTTTAAGACGAAGAAATTAAATTTAAAAAAGAACGTTGCATTAAAAATAGAAGCAAGAATAAAGAGTTTTCATTGAGAAATTTTGGTGAAAGGGTGTTTTTTTCGAAGAGACAGTAAAATCTGTAATTGGTCCCAAAAAGCCAATGATTCATTTTATTTTGGTTGACCGATTATACTTATATTCTTAGACGTAATACGGGAGTCATTGGTTTTTTGGGACCAATTACAGATTATAGTATCTCTTCGAAAAAAAAACACACTTCCATCCAAATTTTGATCCTTTTTTGATCCTTGGTTCTTATTACCAAAGAAAACTTTGTGCCAAGTTTCATGAGGATAACATTTTTATTTAATTATATTTAAATAAAAATTGTTATCCTATAATAATAATATAATAATAATAATTATTTATTGATTTTTTGTACTATTTTATGCTCTGCACCTAAAATAAAGATGGTAGCTATTGGCAACGTCAACCACTATTTGGCTAAATTCTGCATGGTTATTATTATGCAGACTTCACCCGAACGTGGAATAGGCAAACAAATTATGCTTCGTATACGAAACTCTTTTTAGTTTGTATTTTTATTCCTTGAATGGCAAAAAAACTTTCTCAGCTTAATTCTTTCTTGTCCTCGAGAGTGTAAATGAAAATCTGTGAAGTTCTGCTGTAATAGAAATCTTAAATATATAACCTCAAGTAATAATGTTTTGACCCTTAACGATGATTACATTCTAAAACCGCAACAGCAGGAAACTAGAAACCCAGGGTAAAACATCTTAATATCAAGCGGTTAATCGTTCTAAAACCCTACTTCTGTAAAATTCAATGTCTAACAAACAACATAAAATACATACCTAAGGCCAAGAAAATATACACCAATAAAATCAACAAAAAAGGTATAGAAGTTCTGCCAAATTGTTTGGAGAAAATACATTTATTTGGTATTTTGCAATTTGTTGTGGTTCAGTTATTGAATGCAAATGTAAATTTTTGTTTTTCGGTTATTGGTATTGATACATAAATGTATGTTTGCATGAAATAAAAACGTCATTGATGCTTGTAAACAACCTTTTGGCTTTATTGGGAGATGCAATGAACTTTAGTATCTTCGAAATGAAGATGAAAATGTCCAAATCCAGTTTGTAAAACTAGGCCATTTACATTTATATAAAATAGAATGCACCATTAAACTACAATCTTGTTGCAAGTATATTTTAATCACACGGTCATGTAGGATGGATCCACTTAGATAAACAAGATGTTTAAAAAAAAATAAGTAACCTAACGAGCATTCATTTATAGTTTGATACTATTTTGTGAAGTTGCTAGGAACCTGTTAACCTACTCAAACAGTTCATTAAAACAATATTTTACTTCTTCATAAAACGTTTAGTGGATATACGATAGCTATCATTTAGAACGATTTGTTTGTTGTAGTTTTAAAGTGATATATTTATCATTATTTGTCGAAGCTCCAAGCAAACGGGTAAAAGTATCTGAAGAAAGATACCACGTATATGCTTTATATCTCTAGGAAGTCTTAAATTTTTAATATATCATCAAAAACCAGCCTCACCAACTTTATTATCTTTATGCGATAATTTTTTAAAGTAAGTGTATCACTTTTAATATGCTATATTAAAAAGTCATGTACAGTAGCGAGCAAAAAAAATGCAAACGAAAAAGGTGAAAAGAGTTTTACATGATAACTAAGTCATTTTACATCGTTATGCTACCAAATTTGGCACACAATATTGAAAATGTTTTATTTTCACGAAACAGAGTCGATTTGTGGAATATCTTATTTCAAGACAGTTATTTGGTCAAAAGTCTGCCTAAATATGCGTTTTTAGCCGAGCAAAAAAAATGCAAATGTGTAAAAAACAATAAAGTATAATGATTTATTCATTTTTTTTGTTTATGTTTTTGGTTTTTTAGGTTCATATTTTATTAATATTTTGTTGGGAACTCTTTATTTAAAACAAAGGCGCGGATTTTTTTGGTATTGAGTCTATTAAAGACTATCATAAATGTTATGGTATTTGTTCACATTCTGATCAAATTTGCTCCATCAGAACTTTGCATTTTGAATGCTTTCGCTTTCTAATCACCCGATCTACAAGATCCTACAAATTTTCTGTGGTATTGGGGTCTGAAGATCGCGTTAGACACTTCAGAACAGCGAAATTGGTCATTTTCAAAAAGATTTTTTCTAACCGGCTGGTGTTTTTCGGGTCATTATCTTGTGTAAACAAGCTGTTTTCGGGGATATTGGACTAAAAATGTGGAACATATGGGTTTCCACAATGTCCTTGCACATTTCTGCATTCATCCGATTTATTCTTTTCATTTGGCACAAGTGACACACTTCTCAAGAAAACAAACCCTAAACAAAAACTTACTATTAATTTCTTTTCATGAATATTTTATACTTACCCCACACCTCCTCCGTGTTTAATAGCAGGAACTTGATAAATAGGGTTATATCGATATCCTAGAGGCCTTCACAGACAGTGAAAGCCATCTGACAAGAACAAGTTGAACTTGCTCTCATTGCTAAAAAAAATCCTACCTCACTTTTTCACTTGTCCAATGCATATGGCACTTCGCGAAATCAAACCGCTTTCTGCTATTAATTGAAATTTTGTAAGGTTTTTTTTCCGGTCGTCTTGCGCAAAGTTTGGCCTCATAAATAGCTTGTTTACACAAGATAATGACCCGAAAAACACCAGCCGGTTAGAAAAAAGCTTTTTGAAAATGACCAATTTCGCTGTTCTGAAGTGTCTAACGCGATCTTCAGACCCCAATACCACAGAAAATTTGTAGGATCTTGTAGATCGGGTGATTAGAAAGCGAAAGCATTCAAAATGCAAAGTTCTGATGGAGCAAATTTGATCAGAATGTGAACAAATACCATAACATTTATGATAGTCTTTAATAGACTCAATACCAAAAAAATCCGCGCCTTTGTTTTAAATAAAGAGTTCCCAACAAAATATTAATAAAATATGAACCTAAAAAACCAAAAACATAAACAAAAAAAATGAATAAATCATTATACTTTATTGTTTTTTACACATTTGCATTTTTTTTGCTCGGCTAAAAACGCATATTTAGGCAGACTTTTGACCAAATAATTGTCTTGAAGTAAGATATTCCACAAATCGACTCTGTTTCGTGAAAATAAAACATTTTCAATATTGTGTGCCAAATTTGGTAGCATAACGATGTAAAATGACTTAGTTATCATGTAAAACTCTTTTAACCTTTTTCGTTTGCATTTTTTTTGCTCGCTACTGTATATTGCCCCGTTAAAGGTAACCTTTTAGTCTTTACCTTGCAAAAAATGGCTAAAGTCATCATATTAGACACCACAAAAAAAAAAGTATACCCTGAATCCTTCAGGCATATATATACACATGCTCAAGGAACCAAAAACAAACAACTGTTTCAAATCTTAATGCTTGGCACCTTTTTTTTGTTGTTGCTCGAAGGGATGACACTGACAACATCAGCAGAAAGAAAAGAAAGGATTCCGCACTTTGATGCGAAATAAAAATAAAATGCACGACTGGGGCCGCACGTACTTGCTCTTATGATAAAAGTAGCTTTTATGTCAAAGATTAAAAAAAAAAATATATTGAATTAGTTAAAATTTGATTTTTTTAAGGAATTTCATAAGAAATGAAAAAATACGAAATTATTTTTTTTTAGTTTTTCTTACGCCATATTTTTGTTACTCGTGTTTTTTTGACAAAAACAAAAAACGCAATTAGCTACATATATTAAAATCACTTAAAGCATTATGTTTATCAAATTAAGTCTAGAAAATTGTAATAACTCATTAACGGTGTACGGGAAGAGCCGACATCAAAGATTAAAAAAAATGTAAAGTCATATTTCCATTATCCGTATTTTTTGAGAAAAACTAAAAATGCAGTTACGTTAGATTTACGTATAACATTACTTGTGTAAAATTTAATCGAAATCGTTAGAGTCATTTACGAGAAAATTGCAATAACTCCATTAAGATGTACGGGAAGAGCCGACATCCGCGATTTAAAAAAGAGTTAATGTCATATTTTCACTATCCGCATTTTTTGAGAAAAACTAAAAACGCAGTTATGTTAGAACTGCAAACAGCATTACGTATGTTAAATTTAATCAAAATCGTTAGAGCCGTTTTCGAGAAAGTTGCAATAACTCCAAAACTTTGTATGGGAGGTATACGTTTAAAGCGAGATATTAAAAAACAAAAAAAAACCAACCTTGGAAATTACAAAAAAATCATCTGTACCAAATTTCAAGAAAATCCCTCAACCCGTTTAGGCTGCAGCTTCATGTACAGCTTTTTGTGACGACGCACCGACGCACCGACGCACCGACGCACAGACCGACGGACGTCATGACGAAAACCACTTTTTCGGACTTCTCCATCATCGTAATGTTAGTTTTGATTAAAACCTCGAATTTTTTTTTTTACACGAAACCAATACTTGCCCTATTGAGCAAGTAATAACATTTATGGGAATTTAAGTGGCAATAGAGAGGACAGACAGCATTTTAGCATTTAAGGACTTAGACTTTTAAGGACAACAGGCCCTTTGCGAAAGTATTCAAATGGCATACAGTGGGACAGTTTATGTGGACAAAATTAACAAAAGAAATGTATTAAGAAATGAAACTATTGAAATTTTAAAACTTATCAACTAAATAAAGTTCTTATTTTTAGCTTTCAGTTAAAAAATCAGTTTTTAACCATTTAATATATTTGTCATAATATCGAGTAGATAAATTTTTCTTCCAGATTTTTTGATAATTCTTTCCCACTGTTTAATGAAAAAAAAAAATAATAATAAAGGTTAAACCCAATATAATTAAATTGCATTATCTAACGCAGAATGTTACAACAAACCTTCCGTCAGAGCTGCCAATTTTATTTCTTATATCCGCAAACGCAAAAAAAAAATAATTCACTGCAAAAGAAAAATGGCAGGTTCGAAGGGAGAAGTTCTTATACCCTTGATGTCATATCGTATATAAAATGCCAAAGTAAAAGGCTTCTTATTTATTTTTATTATTATTATTATGACTTAACGGAAAGTTAAAAAAAAGAAAGAAAAAGATGATGAAAAATATGATTTTCAAGGGTAGGTGGATGGGTGGGTAGGTGTAAGACTCATAAAAAGTACTACGAACAAAAAAAAAGAAAACAAAATATAAAGAAGATTTTACTTTATTTTTTTGAATTAGAAAATGCGAAGATGATGGAGTTATGTATATTTTGGTTCATATTTAATCTGACGATGTAAGTGATGGCGCGAGTCTTGTGTGGATGGAAAGGTAATCGACTGCGATGTTTATAGGATAAAACAGATGGAAAGTTTATTTAACAGACATCGGAAGTGATTCAACATCCTTAAAATATTTTCTGAAGGATTTAATAAAGATGATAAGTGCTGTGGGTTAAATTTTTATAATTCTTAAAAAAAAAGAAGACAGCTAGGTTTGAGTGTAGTGGAACTCCGTAACGCAATGGTTAGTGAAATTTACTGTTACGCCAGGAGTTCTGGGCTCAAATTCTAGTCTCCATCACCTACTCGTAACGTGCTTCTAATTGGTTGAGGTATCTTTCGTAGTATGTTTCCTATAACCTAAGAAACCTGGTATGTAACGCTCCAGGTACATATTTCACAAAATTGGTGCTTCTTGCTTCATTTATAGCCTCGTTGATTCTATAATACAAATACGTAAACAAAAATTGTTTTGCGTGTTGATTCTAGAGCTGAGGCTGCTTTTGCAATAGCTGCTTTCAATAACTCTTCTCTTTCACTGAGTAGAGAACAGTTGCCATTGCTCTAGAATATAGCTGCTCAGCTTTACAAAAATCCAAATCGATCGAATCAAAAACGGTCAATATCTTTTGTATTCATATTTTCAATCATATTATTTCAAGTCAGGAAATGATTAAATAGCAGCTATTAATAGCAGCTCCTTTTCTATGCTGGTCACTGCTATCACAGTTCTTTAAAAATTGCTCTTTAGCCCACCTCCAGTTGATTCTGTCAGCTGTAAACTTAACTTTTAAAAACATTCTTCCGAATTAAAAAAAAATATTGAGGCGAAAAATAGCCGCCTTCAAAAATGGTCCACAAAAACAGGTGGAATTTTCTAACTTGCAAAACTGCAAATGCATAGGAAAGGACTTTTTATGTCTCAAGTTCTCAGTTTATGTTTCTTGGAGAGAACAGGAAAGTAGAGAAGATGCTGAATTGTTTGTTCTTTCTCCCTGCAGTTTCTACTTTAGTTAAAGGATTTTGAATAATATTTTAATTCTGGGAAAAAAATTAAATACATTTAAGTTATAATGTAATACTAGGTAATTGCTAGTATTGCATTTAATTTAAAAAAAAATCAGTAAGAAAAAGTCTGGATCATCAACAAATGAAATGCCTCTACACTCTGCTTTATGGATCAAGTTGATGAAAAATCCTTCGATAGTTGCGACTTTCTGTCAAATTAACTCTCTGTTATGAGTGCGGATTGAAATTAAGCGTGCAGCTATTAGGCCGAGTAGGTACCTACTTTTTATGACCAATCACATAATACTGGGGATTATATTTTTCTTCGATCTGTGGCTCAAAATGACAATCCATGCTTGTGGATTACCACTACACGTCCCAGCTGTGTGTTAACCTTAACCATTACTGTAGTCCCTTTCGAAGTGTTAAATCAATCAATCATTTTTCAGAAATCCATACATCATATTGATGGGCCTTCTTTTTTTGGAAAAATAATAAAGAAATAATAAAAAGCATCATCAAAAAAGAGAATTTAATAATAAAATTAAATTTTGAAGAGTCCTCTTCCGGTATTCTTTTTTTTAATGAAAAATAGAATTCAACTTGTTTCATAACGTTGCAGGACAAAAGAGCTATGTTGTGTGATATACAGGCACGATGCACGCGCCATAATGCAGAGAGATCATGCAGATATGTAGCTATGCTATATAGTTCCAATTGAATTATGAAAACTTAAAATCCAATTTTACCCTTGCTATATGGTTTTCGATTTTTTCATCAGTGCGGAAGAAGAATACACAAATACCTATAAATAAAAAGTGTAGTATTGGTCAGTACTTTTGTTCAAGCCAATTTCGCCAATAATAATAATCTATCAATACAATATGAATATTGCTTAAAAAATGAATAAGTATAAAATAATAAATCTATAGGTACGTATACGTACCTACCAATTTATGTATATCGATCGCCATTGCAATTAATTAATTCAGTATGCATAAATTTTAACAAAGTTGCATTGTGCTATATATAGTTTGGATAACACAGTATTGTAGATTTACACTGCTGTTAAATAAAATTCGTTAAGTTTATGTAAAAGTTTTACTTCGAAACCAATAGGTAAAGAAATCCGATTAAAAATTAAAACTAACAAAAAACTAAAAGCCAAGTGGAATTTAAGGAATTTCGATAGAAAATAATTAAAAAAAATTAAAAATTTCCAACAGTACCCGAGATTTTTTGTTTAATTTGATTATATATATATGACGCGATATAAACGATGTATCAAATCAAATAGCAAAATCATCCGTTGACTAAAGTTTCATATGATATTGCCTTTTAAAGAACGTGAATTTCGTCAAAATCGAATAAATGTTTTCAGTGTTGAAAAACAAACAAAATAGCCATTAAAAATGTTAAATTGTTCCAATTTTTGTACATTTTGTTTGGATACTGACTCTGGTGAAGTCTGCTTTTTCAAATAGGGAGGTCTCTATTCCCCAAAGAATTTTAGTAGCGGAATTTCTAAAAAGAAATTTGACCTTATAACTTTTTACACTTAGGCCTAATTTTTCAATCGTCCGTCAGTTAGACAATCAGAAGAATAAATGTTTATATTGACAAAAAAACTTTTATTCCTAGGAAAAAGCTCTAACTGAGGTTTATCTTACTATTGAAAAATTGGCTCTTAGAAAAAAGAAACAATATTAGGGTTTCCAATTCTATTGGCGGCTTACAATTTTTACACTGAAAAAACAAAACATGTGGATTTTGATATGAAAGTGAAAAAAAAAACAACTTAAATAACGAAAAAAATTGGTTTTGATGCAAAATTGCGAAGAAATGGTTGACAACCGTTTCTTCTGCAGAAAAAATAAAATGCACGACTGGGGTCGCACGAACTTGCTCTTAGAGTTAAAGTTGTTTAAATTTTTAAGACTTTTTATATAGAAATTTGGAAAAAAAAATAAAATTCGTTTTTAAAAAAAAATAAAATAAAATCTGAAATTAAATTGCCCTCCAAAACAAGTATGCAGTTTTGATTGATATATTAACATGCATTTTTAGAAAAAAAATTTTCAAAATCGTTAGAGCCGTTTTTTAAAAAACTAATTTTTTATAAATAATTTTTTGGAAAAAAAGTTTAAAAATAAAATTGGTATGCCATTTTGTAGAAATCACTAATCAACATCTAAAAACAAAATTTCAAAAGAATTAAATGTACCGTTTTCGAAAATTTGATTTTTCAAAAAAAAATTTCAAAATTTTTTTAAAAATCCAAAAATTATTTTTTCCAAAATTTTATTTTTGGCTTATATTTAAATTATATAAATGCTTATTCACAAAAAGTTTCGTTGAAATCGAATAAGCAGTTTTGGAGATAATCGGATTTGAAAAAAACGGTTCTATGGCAGGTACCGTTAATAATGATTTTCAAAAAAAAAATTTTTCGTTAAAAGATAGACCTAAACTCTAAACTAACACTTGAATTTTTTAAACAAAATCGTTGGAGCCGTTTTCGAGATATTTCAATTTTACTAAAATCGGTATATGACAAGTACCGTTATTTTTGGTATAAAAAAATTAATTCCAAAAACCCCTCTGGAGAGTCGCCCAATAACGCTGCATACCAGGTTTGACATCAATCGGTCCATCCGTTTAGGCTGTAGCTCCTTATACAGACAGACAGACAGACTGACAGACTGACAGACTGACAGACTGACAGACTGACAGACTGACAGACTGACAGACTGACAGACTGACAGACTGACAGACTGACAGACTGACAGACTGACAGACTGACAGACTGACAGACTGACAGACTGACAGACTGACAGACTGACAGACTGACAGACTGACAGACTGACAGACTGACAGACTGACAGACTGACAGACTGACAGACTGACAGACTGACAGACTGACAGACTGACAGACTGACAGACTGACAGACAGACGGACTTCCGGGACCCACTTTTTTGGCATTGTCTACCATCGTAATGTCATGGAAAAATGTTATCTCAACTTTTATTTTTGTACGAATGCATAACTTGATATACAGGGTGTCCCACAGTCACCGCCCCAAACGAAAACCATGGATTCCTGAGGTCATTTTAAGTCGAAAAACTTAAGAGGTAATTTTCTCGTTTTCGTCCCGTTTTCGAGTTACCACGGTTTTTATGATTTTTGTTCTCTTTTCCCTTATCTGGCTTTATCTTTGCCAAACTACGTTTGATTTGAAAAATTTTTTTTACAACCAATCAAGAATTTATTACAGTTTTAGTTTGTCTCAAAACTTTTTTTTCTGCGGACAACCGTTTCTCCACAATTTTGCATCAAACACAATTTTCTTCGTTTTTTAAGTTGTTTTTTATACTTTCATATCATTTAAGTCAAAAAACACGTTAATGAGTGTTAATTTGTTGTGCTTTTTATTAAAGGCCCAGTTTATTTTCATAAAAAAAATAAGTTTTATTTCATAAAAAGGGCTACTGAAAGTAATTAAAAAAAAATAAACAAACTGAGTGAATTAAAAAAAAATAATTTTTAAATAAAAAATTAATTTAAATGAATTAAAAACTTTTTCTGAGCTATTGTGGTTAAGAAAACAACAAATAAATAAAGCTCAGAAAAAGTTTTAATTCATTTAAATAAATTTTGTATTTAAAAATTATTTTTTTTTAATTCACTCAGTTTGTTTATTTTTTTTTAATTACTTTCAGTAGCCCTTTTTATGAAATAAAACTTATTTTTTTTATGAAAATAAACTGGGCCTTTAATAAAAAGCACAAAAAATTAATACTCATTAACGTGTTTTTTTGACTTAAATGATATGAAAGTGTAAAAAACAACTTAAAAAACGAAGAAAATTGTGTTTGATGCAAAATTGTGGAGAAACGGTTGTCCGCAGTAAAATAAGTTTTGAGACAAACTAAAACTGTAATAAATTCTTGATGGGTTGTAAAAAAAAATTTTCAAATCAAACGTAGTTTGGCAAAGATAAAGCTAGATAAGGGAAAAGAGAACAAAAATCATACAAACCGTGGTAACTCGAAAACGGGACGAAAACGAGAAAATTACCTCTTAAGTTTTTCGACTTAAAATGACCTCAGGAATCCATGGTTATCGTTTGGGGCGGTGACTGTGGGACACCCTGTATAGTACCTATGTATATCGCAAGTAAAAATTTGGGAAAAACTAAAACTGTATTAAATTCTTGATTGGTTAAATAAATCTAACGAATCGAACGTAGTTTGGCAAAGATAAAGCGAGTTAAGGGCAAAGAGAGCAAAAATCACAAGAGAAAATTACCTCTTAAGTTTTTCGACTCAAAATGACTTCAGGAAATCACGGTTTTTAATTGGAGTGTGACTGTGTGACACCGTGTTAAATACCAATTATCAAGACTCTAATCAGTCTTGTTTGAAAGACTTCAATGAAAATGGGCGGGTGCCACCCCCTCAAATGCAACAGTATTCACAATTACTCCATATTGTTTGAACTCAACCGAAATTCTTGAGAAATTTCAAATTTCACAATAAATTGTATTAAAACTCAATGAATACTGTAGAATTTAAAGAGGTTCTAAAGGAGAAATATTTTCCTTAGCGACACAAGGTACCCATATTACAAAAGTTATTTAAATTTAAAATATAAAACTAACTTCCATTTTTTTTTCCTTTCAGGTATGTTTTAAGACGTCTGTCAAATCCGGATAAGTATAAATACATTTTGAAGTTTGATCAGATAAGGTAATTTTATTGATAGCAGATGCAGATGGTACTAATCTGAAATTTCAAAATAAAAAAATAAACCGAAAGAAACCATTTAAAACTCATAATGTTACTTTAATTTTGAAATTAATTGTTACTGGTTGTTGTATATTGTTTCCGAATTTATAAATTATGGAGATTAAAGAAAAATTTCCTAAATAAGCAATTTATTTTTTGTGTGTAGATATTCTTCTTTAACTGTTGAAATTCCAGTTTTGCCAAAAATTTTTACCACAGCATGGTAAAAATGGGTTGTATAATGTAAACAAATCCTCCCAAAAATTTACTCTCATCGTCATCCCGCACGAATGACGACGACACCATCGCATCGTCAGAAGAACACTTTATTTTTAATTTATGAGATGCACAGAGTTGTACGAATTTCGAATCAATTGTTGACAGTGTGAGGGTGTTCATATGGATAAAATGCATCTCTATATACCTATCTACTCTCCTCCATCAATTTGCATGGATCAGAGCAATTCGATTGTTGTGCATACGAAACACTCTACCAATCTGCATGAATGTCAGTTAGTAGTTGTGTTTTAAGCCAAAAAGCATATCAATACTCGTCCTCCATATAGCTAGCACATCTAAAATGTGCTATTTTTCCGTTCCAATGATTGGTTTTGAACTTTAGAAATGGACAGATACTCTAAATACCATCCGCCACCCGTGTGTATCCGCGAGATATGGATCTACTATTTGCAGCTGATTGTTTTGCTTTCATTTTTTGTTTTTTTTTTGTATTGTTTTTTTTTTTTTTTTTTGTATCTCGAAGCGTGAAAACACCGAAAATCACTAGTAAAGCAACTAAAATGAAATTCCACACCAGAGGTGTTAGAGCTATGAGAAGTACAATTCAACGAATTTCTACCTAAAGTGTGGTGGAACATTTTAACTAGCTTTTATGTAGATACTTGTGTATGGAGGAACCACTCTTAGGTGTCTAATTCCAAACACATATTGTATACCTGCAATGGAATTGGTTATGGCAGCCCAGGCACTTAACAGTTTTTTTTTTTTTTTTTGTGATAACACGCCAGATGGTTAGGTACCCATATACAAAAAATTGTATATATATTTTGAACTTCTAAAAGAAATAAATCAAAAGTCAGTAAGAGTTAGAAAAATACTACATCAAAATAAAATAAATGCCAACGCAAGAAAGTAGGTTTATATAAAGAAGAGGTTTTATCTTTAACTCAGTAGAAAAGTTGTCTTGAGGTTTTTATGAAAGACCGCAGTCATATATTTCAAATATTTTGTTCATAATTCATAGTCATTCATCTTCGTTCTGCCCTCCAAATGAATGTTAAATAAAAAATTTTAAAATACAAAAATGACGACTGTACCGTTGTTGGTTTGTTTGTGGGAGGGTGAAGTGGTTTCTACAAAATTTCATTCAATATTGTGGAGTATCATTTTGGAAGCCATTCATAATTCATGATTTTAGGGCAGAGCAGAGGTTTGAAGTCTCGACAACACAACTGTTTGTCCTTGTGATAATATTTCAAAGGATATTTAAAAACTGATTCATTCTGTTTGTAAGAAAATGTAACTTTGTATATAAATTTTTTTAAGACAGAAAAACCAAAACCAGAATAAATAAAATAAAACCGAATCCAATTAAATATTTACTTTTTTTGGAATGGTTGATTTTTATGAAATAAATAAAATTTTGGTGTTCATTAAAGTCGTATAATAAAGACTATTTTAATATAAGAAAATCAAAATCCATTTATTCGATTTGTTCGAAAATTCAAGACACTTGTTTTAATTTATTGGATTTCACGATATTTTCTAATGTAAAAAAATCATCCTTTCCCTTCCAGGAATTAAATCATAGCTTTAAAAAGTTGATTACACAAAAAAAAGTAACAGACTGGAAGAAACTTAATTCTTAAAATAAGTTCGAATCTTTTTAAATTAAAGTCAGGAAGTTCTTTTGTTTCGTTTCAAAATTACCTACTGCAAATACATCAAAGATCTAAGAATTTTTTGTTCTCATTTTTAATGATTTTTTTTTTTCAGTTTTGTTCGAATTCTAAAAAAGTTAAATTAGCCAAAAATATGTATTTTTCTTCAAAGAGAGCAATCCTAAGTTATTTCTTTTCTTTATAATCAAGAATAACTGATGGTATATAATTTCAGTATACAACGTGTTTGTCACTTTTTTTTGAAACAGGAAGGTATATTTTTGTTTTTACTTGTTTATTTTATTTTTTAGGGTTAAGTATTGGATTATTGAATTTTGTTTGCTAAAAAATAGAAGGTGCCTAGAGCTTTTTACATCAGAGTTACCCTTTTTCAAATTAAATTTAAAATATTTCCAAACAAAGGTACGATATAGTTGGCTTTTGCTTTTGAAGCCGTTTTACATTAATTTTCTTTTGTTTTGTTTGTTCATGACCTTATGTCATTTCGAGTTAACTATTCATTCAATTGAATGTAACGTCTCAACTAACAACTATTCTAAGAGTAAGATGCTTTTAACGATACCTCCAAAAAATATTTTATTACCAATATGTTAGTGATCATTTAAGAAATACTTTTCGGTAGAAACGTAATCAACGAACAAGCATCCAACTTTCTTACTGGGTACAAGTCGTGCTAAAAAAAACACTTTTGGTGAATATTTCATAACCTGATAACGGAGTTCTATAAAAATTACAAATAACTCACAACCAGAGTAAAAATAAAAATTGAATTTTTAAAGATAAAAATTAAAAAAAATCCTGACCGCAGCTGCACCAACGCCATTTAACGAAAAATGTCGGCGCAACACCGCCGCCCACAACTGCACGACTTCCGCACTATTTCATTTTGAATGAAAAATTCGGTGAACAAACGCCGCACCATGACTGCACTACGTCTGGACGTGGTGCAGCGGTGGTACGGCGGTTTAAAAATTTTTGATCATGGTGCGGACGTGGTGCAGCGGTGGTGGAGCAAATATAAATTTCTGATAATAGTGCGGATGCAGCGTAGGTGCGGCGGTCAAAAAGTGCTGCGGACGTGATGCAGCGGAGTTGCATTTTTACTCGGGAACTTGAAATATGCCACCATGAGTGATATTTTATGAGTACATAGAACATGATTATAATCAATGATTTTATTAATCAGTAAAACAAAATCCAAAGCATATATTTTGAGTTCATATTATGTATTGTGAGGTCAAAAGTGCGATCAATGCGTACTTGTTTAATGTCTTCACATTAAAAGCAAATGAATGTACACGCACAGTACAGTACAGTACAGTACATAGTACATCATACATATCGTATTATTCTTATGAACACTGCAGACTAAAAACAGACGTAGACGGTTTAAAGATGTCTAAAATGAGTATATAATTTGTATTGCCTGCATTGAATACAATACAGTCTATATCCAGTACATAAGTCTCTACTAAAAACCCATAGAACTTTAAGGTGTGGATTGAAAACATACGTAAATATTAGTATATAAATATGTCCATTACAAAAAAAGTTAACAAGAAGTTTTTTTTTGTTTAGAGTTCTTTTTCAACCTTAAATATGCTATGAATTTTTTGTTTGAGCTCCTAAAACATTCTCTGTATAAAATCACCAAACGTGTACTTTCATTTGTAGTTTTCAATATTGTGATTATTGTTTAATATTTTGTTTGAAGTTCAAATGTCAAGCAACAATGTTTCCAACCACAACAACTTTCCAAACAACAACAACATTTTGAAGGGTTCTTTACATTTTGAAAACTTTAACATATCATACCAACTTTTTATAAAAACTAAAAATGTCAAATTTGAAATCCAAAAAATCAACCAAAATAACAATAAAAAAAAGCAAAGCTATTTGAAACGACTCACTTATATGCTTTAACTTTCACAAAACTTTTACAGATTGTTTATTTTGTCCTAAGGTTTATTTCCCTCTGAGGAATTTTAACATTTCCTTTCTCTGGTATACATACTTTCAAAAGAAAATTTTAAACCTTACAACTGAAAGTCTGAGTCTGTCGTCTGGGGGTAGTTAAATTGCAATGCTCTTTCAAATGGTGGTTGTATAGTATTTCTCTTTTTCGTGGAGCAATAATTCCATTCTTTGGTGACACAATTGTGCGGGTGCAAATTGTACCTACTCTTCATTATTATTAAACTTTGTTTTGTTTTCTATTTTTCTCCTTTTTGTTTTTTGTTTTATGTTCAAAATACAATAGAATTCGTTGTTGCCTAGAATATTTGTCTTTTGATTTGTGCAACAACGAGCATAATTTAAAGTATCCTTAAAAAAGGAAAGTTCAAATAAATTATGGCCGACGACGAAGACAACGATGATGTTTATAGCAAATAACTTTGAAAATGCTTTGTTTTAAAATGTTTTTGTCTTCTTTACTGGATGCAGGCAATATATAAATAACAACAAAGTGTAGCTTCACATTAAATCAAGGATGAAATTAAAGTGTTCAATCGATGACTCCTTATTTAAAGACACCATAGTAAAATATCTCACTCAAAACAATGAGTTTAAGAGATGTAAGAATTTTATTAGTGAAACATAAACCAGCATCATTAAAAATTCAATTTCAATCAAATAATTAAATGAAGTAAATAAGCAATGAAACAAGGAAGGCATCAAGATGCTCTCACAACTAAAGCAGGACCTTCCATATATTTAGTTTAATTTTTTTTTTTTTTTTTCATCACAACGGTTCAGCGAATTTAATTAAGGATATCCGTTGTACATTGGTATGAAAAATTATTCCTAGAGACATTTATAGTTACTATTTTGTTAGATTACAGAGAAAGGAGGTTAAAGGCATTTGAAATTAGACGCGACTGTCCAGGATCGTAAAAATATACTCGTAGTTTAAATGATAAAAGGGTTTTCAGAAAATTTCAATTAACTTTTGAGTAAAGAAGAAAGTTATTAAAATTTAATCACACAACATTATTTAGAGAGACTTAAGAATTTTTTGTTAGGTAAATGGTAGCTTATTTTTTTTTTTTTTTTTTTGACAATACATAATCTTTTAATTAGTTTAAAAGGCTTTAATTAAATTTTAATTAATTAATTTTCTTAAAAATTAAAGCCCCAAAAAGCCGAAATCCGGCTTTTAAAATTTTATACTACAAACTATTATCACTGAAATCTATATAATTATTAGACTTTTAAGAATTCTCACTAAGGATTTTAAAATTTATGAATTTTGGATTTTCTGCTGATTGAATTCAAATTTTGTGATTTTTTGGTTTTCATTATTCTTGGTTTTGAAGATGCTTGCTCAAATTTGCAATTTTTTAAAACGATTTCAAATGGTTAAAAAACGATAAAATACCAAAAAATAACATAGCGTAACCGAAGACTTCTTTTATGCAAATTCCAAAATTTGTTTTCTATATTTTTGACTTATTTAATCATTTTGTTTAAGTTCATAATCCTAAAACAAACCCAAAACTTTTGATCTCATATCTTTTAGTTTCCTCTAGTCTTCAGCTTTGAATTGTTTGTATTTTGTTTTTATTTAGAGTTTGCTAGACCTTAAAAGCAAATTGAATAGAGATTTCGGGTTCAAACGTTTTTGTGTGTTCTTGACATTTGTGTTGTTTAAAACTTCAAAAATTCTAAAATCCCAAAATTCGAAACCCTTACATCCCGAAACCTTTGGTGTCAAACACAGATTTGGTTTTAAGAATTCTCATCAGTTCAAATTACTGCATTCTTTATTTCATACTCCAAATCCCAAAATTTTAATTCAATTATAAAGTTTTGGATTTTAAATTTTGTATAAATAGTTTCGATCATTTTTCGGAGTTTTGTTCTTTAATTTTGAAACTTCTGAATTAATGTAGGGTAGGATGGTATAAGAGTGCGCGGTTGATAAGAGTGCGCAAGGCCATTTTCTACGGTTTGAACGGGAATATAAGACTGAATGCACTTATTTTGGAAAGATCTAAATGAGTTTGATCTGCTGTCAAAATTTCATGCAAATGTGTTTGTAAACAGAGGTGCTAGTTAAGTTTAAGTTTTTTAGCACTTTTTTTTCCAATATTTCTTGCCAAACAAATTAAATTTTCCGCTTAACAACAAAAAATAACAATAAACAAAGTATGGGACATTAAAAAGTCGACAAAAAGAAACATTTGAGGAACACGTAAGACTGGTCATAAAGTGCATTGTGAAATATATATATATTCTTCGATTACATGTCTGAGCGTGTAAGAGTGCGCACCATGATGATGTATAAGAGTGCGCGGGTTATAAGAGCAGTAAATGCTATCCAAGGCTTCAAAATAACTGGCATTTGTCCATATACCAGCAAACAGCAGCTAGAAAAAGCAATTCCAACCAAAAAGAAACCAAATAAAAGTTTTACAAGAAACAAGCGAATGAGAGTAACTAGGAAATATTGAAATTTTCTCGGAACCATTAATCGAAGACTAAATTGATTGTTCCTCATGCAAGGAGTGATGGGTTGAAAAATACTCTGTTTATTGAAAGATAGGCAATTTTACTTGCGACTTTTGTGCGAACTTACACCTGTGCGCAGCTGCGCACTCTTACAAACTAAGCCGCGCACTCTTACACAATAGGATGTATAAGAGTGCGCAAATTTCCTAATGTGGTATTTTGTTTATAACTTTTGAATTAATACATTTTTGTTACCAGTTTTAAGTTTTTTTCGTTGCTTGGATTATAAACTAAAAACAATATATAAAAAAAGTAGTTAAATTCTTTTTGTTATTGTTTTATTTGGTATTTTGTCTAAAATGCGCACTCTTATACCACCTTACCCTATAGCAAAAATCAAACTAAAAAAAAAACTTACTCAAATTTTAGATCTTATCGCGACTTTAAGAAAAATTCCCTTTTTGAAGAGAGGTCTTTTAAAGTTCGTGGGCCAAAAGGAAGAGACGCATTCAGCCCATTTGATTTAAAGCTAAGTTTTCAAAAAGGTCAATAAGATTTCATCTTTTTTTGTTTGTCTTGGAGGTCAACTGTCTTCTAATTTTTTTTTTAATTTTTTTTTTTTTTTGTTGCATCATGTTTAAATTTTATGTGGTTTTTAGTTTAAATAAATCTTGATTTCTTAATGATTTTCGATTTTTTAGGTTCTAATCTAAACCAAAACAAATTTGTTTTGTGTATCATAAAAACACAATAAATGGCTTTGTGATATTCTTTTAAATAGATTCTCGTCTGTAAACCTTATCTTTTTCAATTTTTGTGCTATTGGAAAACTAATTTTCTTTTGACTTTTGTAACTGTATTGTTAAATTGATGAGAATAAACAATAAAGAACTTTAAAAACTCATTCAAGACCGAAGGACGAAAATACTCAATAATCATGTTTGCTTGCAACATGAACCTTTTCATTTCATTCATAAGTAATAGACGTGCAATTCAATTAGACTTTTGACGTGTTACTTTTTTTAGAGACTATTTGCAAGTTTTGTTTCTGCTGTTTGAAATTTCAAATGATGGAGTCTATTCATTCCAAAATAAGAAAAGAGCTAAAAAAAAACTTTTAATTGGTCAACACAATTTTTTTGACCAATACTTGTACCTACTGGTCTAGTCTCCCACATGAAATACATTTTCAAGAGTCTGCTGGCGACAGACGTTTAGTTTAAAGTTTAAGCTAGTCCATTGAACATACACAAAAAAAATATAATCCTCCTGTGTGTGTAACATCCTCCAAACATACGTATAACACACCGCTTGGATTGTATAACATCATACTCTACTCATATATGTAGGAAACAATTCGATTAGGAAGCTTCCAAAAATTCGAAATTCACCCTTCCTTCGATGTCTCTCTGTTGTATCATAGAATTTTGTAACTCTCTCATATAGATTTTGTTATTTATTTTATGGTTAGTGCTATATGTAGGGCAGATTTCATCATATAACCGGATGAAAACATCCGTTTAGCTATATGAATCTGATACCAAAAAACCTTTAACAGACCCGTTTATCAAGAACGACGGACGATATGTAGGGATAGCCCGCGCTGTTACAGGATATGCAGTTGGCCCGGATGGTGGGATATTTTGTAAAATTTGTTGCACACTTTTATGATATTAATTTACTCAGATTACATAAGAACGGGATGCTACTCTGGACTCCGTGATATAGAAGCAAAACAAAACAAGCAATATGATGGTGCTTTTGGTCGCTTTTTTTTTGTTGTCTTTTTTTCCGTTAGAAGAGTAAATATTTAGATCGTACACTCGGAAAAATGAATGGAGTTTATTCACTCGAAAAAAGCATTTTCTGTGTTTTCAGAACTTATACTATTTCAAAATCTAAAATCAGTCAACTTTTTTTCCTGACGTTCTTTAATTCTTAATTAAAATTAAACAAAAAAGAGCTTTGGTGGCCCAAAGAAATTCGGTAAAAATGTTTTATTTACCTACCACCGGCAACAAGAATCTAAGCAGTCTATAAAGATGTTTTAGGTGAAAGGGTATATTTTTGAGAAATAAGTAAAATCCGTGTGAGTTCCGAAAAATCTTTTATAAAGAAGAGGCGATATATTGGGACTATGCGTCTAATATGGGCCAGCAAATGCAATCCAGGTGACAATCTTTTGCATTTATATATTTATGCGCAAAAGCTCTTAGCTTGCATCTTTATATTCTCACCAGCCAAAGAGGGCGCGTCCACTCGTAGTGCGAAAAAAAGTAAAATCAAGTGTAATGATTATTTTTTACTTGTGATATAGGTAGGTACTATACAGGGTCCCACAGTCACCGTCCCAAAAGAAAACCATGGATTCCTGAGGTAATTTTAAGATCAAAAACTTAAGAGATAATTTTCTTGTTTTTGTCCCGTTTTCGAGTTATGACGGTTTTTATAGTTTTTGCTCTTTTTCCTTAAACTGGCTTTATATTTGCCAAACTAAGTCTGATTTTTTTTAACAACAATCAAGAATATGTTACAGTTTTAGTTTGTCCCAAAACTTTTTTTCGTAATTTTGCATCAAACCCAATTTTCTTCGTTTCTCAAGTTGTTTTTTAACTTTCATATCATTTTATTCAAAAAAGCACGATAATGAATATTATATTTTTTCTCTTATTATTAAAGCCCAGTTTATTTTCTTAAAAAACTACTGAAAGTAGTTAAAATCTTTTTCTGAGCTATTGTGGTTAAGAAAAGAACAAATAGATAAAGCTAAGAAAAAGTTTTAATTCATTTGAATTATTTTTGTATTTAAAAATTATTTTTTTTTTTTTGTTTTTTATTTTTTTAAATTATTTTCAGTAGTTTTTTTTATGAAAAAAAAATTATTTTTTTAAGAAAATAAACTGTTCTTTATAATAAGCGAACAAATTAATGCTCATTACGTGTTTTTTTTAACAAAATGATACAAAATGATACAAAAGTGAAAAAAAATACAACTTAAAAAACATAGAAAATTCGGTTTAATGCAAAATTGCGGAGAAACGGTTGTCGCAGAAAAAAAGTTTTTAATTTTATCTCTCAGTGTATGAATAGCATTTGTGAAAGAATAGTTTAATTATGATTAATTAATTTTCTGATTGAAGTATTCATAGGTATTTGGGTTTTTTTTTTGCAGATTAGTTTTACTCAGAAAAATAACACGTATTCGAGTAGATAACTGAAAAAGAAAAAAATCCAATGAACTTAATAACAACTATTTTCAAATAACAATTATTGTTACACTTACACATGCCACTTCTTCAAGGCACCCCTTTTCAGCTTAATGGTTAGTACAATGATGTAAATCAGAGCTTCTGGGTTCACACCTTGACTTTTGTATCAAAGTTACCTACTACTTATTTCGAAGAACGAACGGTAGAAAATTACTTTTACTCTAGTTGACCTCAAGGAACTACATTAGTACCACTTCTGTTGATATTTTTATAACACTCATAGATAACTCTTCCATCTGCTGCAATTATTGTTCTATCTTGCAGACGCACATAGGAGTATTTCGATCAAAAACCTGGACAAAATTATTTTTTGAAGTAAAACAATTTATTTTTGCTAGAAATTAGTATTTATGCAATGAAAGGCGGTTTTATGTAAATAAGTTGAAAAAACCTTAAAAACGCTCGTGATAAGAAAAACTAAAAAAAAAATAGTATGAAATTTCATACACCCAAAATGTGAAAAATTAAAATATCTAAAATATAAGAGCTTCTAGAAAGGAACAATTGTGATTTTCTTAGGCTTTGTGAATCAAAATGCATCAATTTCAATAACAAACATTTCTGGAAAATGTTAAAAACCAGTAAAAAAAAAACGTAGGGCGTATGAGTGTTTTTTACTCAAAGTGAAAATTTCATTCGCAAATTATTTTGTTTACCGCAAAAATCCGCACCCAAATTTTTGATATTAAATTAAAAGAATAGTCGAAGCTATCATAAATCTATGTATCGAAGCAGAATAGTAGGGTATATACTATAACAAAGCACTTAGACATTAAAAAAGCAATAATATGTGGCAGACTCTTTTCCCACTGTCACTGTTAATTGGATAAAAAACATTTAATATTTCCATAACTACTCTTTTAATCAATACCTGCATTGTATTTTTCATTTAAAAATTTTATGTTTAAAAGCACACTCGCTCACAATCAATCTCCTAACAATTACAAAGTAAACAAAATAAAAAAAAATCCAGAAAATAAACAACTGATTTTGATATTGTTTTGTCACTTCACTCAATTTACCACAAAAAAATAAGTGCGCCATATGAGCCCCTGTATATTTACCATCCGCTTTGTAAAAAATTTAATTCAAAATTTAGATTTTTAGAAAATCGACTTTTGTCAATATTTTTTTTATTTTTTTTTTATTAGAAAACATTAAGTAAGTACATATATGTAAGAAATAGGAGATTTTGTGAGCACTGATAAGGGTACTCAGATCCTTTGACGTAAGAAACTATTAAAAAAAAAAAAACAGACATCACTAAATCTGAATTCAAAATGACGGGCAATGTCAAATAAAAATGTTTTTTTCTAACGGATTGCATGCCATCGAACAACAACTTAAAATACAGAACTATTACATGTATTTTTAAGTGAATGGAAAAAAATATCCTTTGATTTTGCGTTTTTCAGTTCGGGTTCAATTGTTAAACTAAAGGTGATATTTTTTATTTCATACACTTTTAGTGCCAAAAGTGCCAAAATACAAAGACTCCGAATAATCAACTAAATTAGTGTTGCCCGAACGTTTCATATTAATACGAAAGCCATTCTGCTTGTATTCGCTTATAGTATACGGAACAGGTACCAAGACCTACCTTATCATACCCGCTAGACACGCATTTGCTGAACAGCAATTAATTACTGCATAATGTCATGCTGTACTTCAGTTTCGGTTGGTCGCTCGCATTCACATCCAAACACATAACAAGGACTATTGAGCATTTCATAGTGTCTGATGATGCCAAATCGAGTTTCTCTGATAAAAGGGACAACTAAATTCTTGGGACGTTGTCATGGGGTTCATATGTATGTAGAAACCGAATCATGTGCAATTGCTGTGCAACCAATTCTGGCTGGGCTGTTCGGGTTTATTCGGTCGATTTGTATCTACCTATATAGAGTTCTAAATGTCATTTTGGCAGCGAATATCCAGGTGCGGAAGTAGAGGAGGGAAATAAGGCTAAAATAATGTACAAAAGTAGTATGAACAAAGTAGAAACAGGTCCATTTTAGATTTTTGCTGGTAATTCTTCCAAGAAGCTCAACCGACTTTTTTAAATCTTTAATACAGCAGGTGTTTAATTTTGTCGAGAAATCTAGAGCATGGCGTGGTGAGGAGTTCAGAATCAAATCTCACTTCAGGCCTTTCTTGAAAATTTCTTCAGATTGAAGTTGTCAAAATTATTTACAGGATTAGCTGTCTAAGCTTGAGGCTTCTAGTAAAGTTATGTTCACTTGAACTTAAACAGTCAAACTTTGACTCACAATGTGCCTATGCTAAAGCATTATTTCGGCCCCCTATCTCATAAAAAACTATGATCCGTTCCTGTTTAATTCAAGTAGCAAAATTTTGCCTCTAGCATTTAATTCGATAAAGACTACAAATGCATTTGCTGCAATTTCAGGAGAATCAAAAACCATGTTATGGAGAAGCTTCATTTCACTCAAACACGTTGCACATATGCATCCAGCATGTGATAATGTTGTTTGGTTCAATGATTATACGACTTAATCATGTTAACTATAGCTGTTACTAATTTATCTGAAAATTTGTTTTCTTCGACCTTTGTTTGGATTAAATGACATTTATACCAGCAAATTTTGCTCTTAAATGAACTTGAACAGCTTTTGGTCATGACAGAAAATTATAGGTATAATTTTAAATTGCAATCTATATGTTAACAAAATGTATTTAATATGTTCAAAATTTTAATCAAATCTTTCAGAAAATTGTGTGCTTTCTAATATGATGACAGAAAATTATTCGTTCATGAAAGATAATCCTGTCTGAGTGGCTTACGAAGGCTCTTTATATTTTAAAATTCCTTTAAAAATTTCTATCCCCAAAAATTACATTTTTTTATTTTTATTGATATGTTTTAGAACACTCAAGCTTATTATGTATATATCTCATCTATGGGGATGGAAACAAAATGAACAGACAAATAATCTTTTTTTTTGTCTTATCAAACAAGTATGTGAAAATTGCCTTCTATGTAGAATGACTGCAGGGCTAGTATGTATATAAAAATAATGAATACCTCGTACTATTTATGGAAAGAAAAAAAAAATTGTAAGAGAAATGTGAGAGCAAAAAATAAGTGGCACACAATCATAGAACATCCGCAGGCTAATGCATTTCTGATGTTCAACAAGGGAGATCTTCATCAAGGTTCATCATAATATTGAATGTGTCTTGTTCACTTTATATATCCATGAAAGTTAGTTGTTCCTTTCCATCATCCCCGGATACCATGGCAACTTTTGAAAGATTGTTGTAGTCTTTATTGTTTAAGTAAAATACATTCTTAACTTTGTCAGACATATGGTGTTTTCGCACAGTTAACACTGGTCTTTAAGAAATGTTTGTAGATTTTGCTTCTTTTTGATTTATCAGAAGAGGTCATAACCAAACATGTATTTTGTATATACTGTTATTTGCAATTCCATCGAATTTAAAACTATAAAGGAGCTATATGGGTTGGGTTGGTAGTTTCGGCAAATTTAGAAAGTAGCCTTTTTAACAAATTCCTAATGGTTTATTAGCTGTTAATTAAAAGACGGAATTACTCTTAACGAGTATCCTTTTCGAAGAATGGGCTCAAAAATTGGAAAGGAAACTATTTTACTTATACTAAGGGTCAGACAAACAATTCTGAGATTCTATTCTGCGGGAATGTTTTCCTACGACCATATTCGGCAAATGAGTTGGTGCATATTCCCAAACACTCTACCCGGCATTAAGTCCGTGAGCTTCAGCAGCTTGAATATGGCTTTCTTCGTCTAGGATGAAAATTTTGGCTTTCATCGCCAACGTTGAATGGTGCAATCTGCGGAGCTAGTTTCACCATCACTCATTAAGACATTGCATCTCTTGCGACTCTACTACGATGTTTCCTTGTTCGTCTTTGCAGGCTTCACTACTTGGTATAAAACCGTATTTTTACGTTGTGGTAGAACTTTCCAACCTTATTCCTGCTACTATCCCTCTATATGTGCTCGATCGCTTCTCTATCGTGTTGCCTCTTTTCTCACCTGAGAAGTCAATGTTCCTCCATTCTTTTTTTTTTGTAGCGTTTGTAGGGCTCATTGGCAGCTCTGGTCCTTCTCTGAAGCTCCGCTTTGCATGCTTTCTGTTTAGTTACATACGTGTGCTTGCCCGCATTTACATCAAACCAAGGGTTATAAGGGTAAAAAAGTCACGAAAAGTTTTTCGCAAATATCTCGCGATCTATTGTACTAAAAAGGAAAACATACAAAATTTCCAAAAAAACGTGGTTTCCCCTTTTGTATAATATTTTTTATCCCAATGTGTACATTTTTACTTTTTGTAGTCAATCCGTATTTACGTAATAAGATAAGTTAATAAGACCAACAAAATGTAAGCTACTTCGATAAAAACCTCAAAAATTGAGGAAAATAAACCACTTCACTTCTATGCGCTCTACTCCCGAAACGGTTTATTTTACAGAAAAATATTACAGGCATATGTTGTAGATATTTTCACGACGAACAAATTTTATAATAACCTCCGGATGACCTCCGATCAATAGGTCGCGAGATATTTTCGAAAAACTTATAACTTTTTAAGCCCGCACGATATCAATGTCGATTTTTCACATCTTCATAACAAAGCCGTAATGAATGAAGGTGTATACCAAAATTCAGCCCAGTAGGAATTTTTTTTCTCAGGTTGGGGTTAAAAACTACTAAAATGACTGGATTAATAAGATATCTCAAAAAGTAAAATTGATATGGGATAGATTATAACAGATATTGAAAGAATTTGTTTTTTTTTTCTAAACAAATTAATTCACGGTTAATCATAACGTCAAAAACGCGTGTATTTTTTGCTTTTTTAATGGTTATATCTCTAAAACAAGAGCTGATAGTATATTTCTGACTTCGGTTTATATTTCAGTACACCAAAACCCTTTAATAAAGTAAAGGTTGGTTTGGGGAACAAAAAAAAGTATAATTCTGTTGACCAGTTTAAACGGTGGTGGCTGGTGGTGTCCCTTTTTACTAGATTTCATTTGTATTTACATTTTTAATCGGTTTATCATTTCGGACGACTTGTCTTTGACAGAGTATGTCATTGTATTTCTTAAGACTTTTTATTTTCTTTAAATTTTTTTTAACACTTTGGACTGTGGAATTTTTTGTCGGTATTTTTTGGAGTAAGGAAATATAGATATTTAGTTTTAAAACACCCTGTGAAAAATATTTTTTATTTATCAAATTCATTAAAAGTTTTCAATTTGTTATAAACACCAAAAATCAAAAGGGTATTTCAAAATATTCAAGATTAAAAAGTTTCCTTTTCGGGAGAAATGTAAGAAGATATAGATTTCTTATTAACTTCTTTTAACACTTATTAGATCCATAAAAATATACCTATATAAAGAAATATGTAAGTAAGAGAAAAGAAGATGATCATGGAACATAATTTTTATTTTTAAAATATAAAACCATAAAATATGTAGTATAAGAAAAACATGGTACCTATATTTTTTGATTTTTCCTTTACCTTAAAACCACATGCTTTCTGTTTCTGACAACAATAGCAAAATGAAAAGAAAAGAAAAAAACCATATAGAACATAAAAGAATTCAATTTTCTTTCTTCAATTTACTTAATTTCAAAGCTTAAAATACACCAAACCCATGTCGTGCGCCTATTTTGTTTAGCTTTATTTACCTTACACACACAACCACTGATGACAATAAAGAAAATGAACACAACAAAAAAAAAAACCTTGTCGAATCCCTTTGTCATTATATTGAGACTGATTCTGTCACAGTTCTTTAAACCTTGTGTAAACCGTGTGCCTATCCCATTTTATCCGATTGAAAGCATTACCAATCCAATTTTCAAATTTGCATATACGTCCCTACAACGACGGCAAAGACACGACTATAACAACGGCAATGACGGTGACGGTAATGTGTCTCACAAAGAGATTAGTTTCCACAACCATCACCACGACCAACCACCGCAGCAGCAACATTTTGTTTGGATAAACTGAACATAACTTTGTACTTTTAAGGAACAATATAGTATCTTAGATAGGCAAATCTTTGGGATAGAGACTCTACTTTTCAATATTTTATCGTCATTTTGGGTAAACTTACTTATATGTGCGAGTATATTGATTCAACTGATAGTTTCACTATATTCCATCTGCCTTTCTTTCTTGGACAAATTAATTCATCAACTTGTTGTCACGTTAACACGCTTTTGTGTAGACAACAGTGGCAGATTTAGGCATTGGGCCCGGCCCGAGATATACTGAAAAATTTGCCAAATATTCATGAGTGGAGACAAAATTACTTAACGAAACTCTCCTTGATTACCCTGCATTATTTGTTAACGGTTTTTTCGTCCCCTTTATGACATTGAGTTGTTATGCAGACAAAAGTTGAATATAAATTTGTTCAATTGTGATGAAGGGAGACAAAATTTATTGACATAAGTCTCCAAAATTACTCGAATTCTCTTAAAAAAGTGTTCGAACTCTTTATGTAGATAGTATTAAGACAACAGTTGTGAAATTGTGCTGAGTAGAGACAACATTACTTGACGAAACTCTCCAAAACTACGCGATTTATTAAGGAATCTGGTTATAAAGATTTTTCTTCAATTTCCATTGAGTGGAGAAAAAATTATTTGACTTTTTTCCCCAAAACTACCCGATTTCTTTTAGAACTTTTTTCAAGTTCTTCAGGATTGTTTTTTTTAGTGACAGATTAATGTGTGCATCTAAATAAACTGAGTTGTAATTCTCTGATAAAAGTCTCCAAGTCACCAAAATAACATGACGAAATTCTCCAAAACCACGTGTTTTTCTTTACAATTTGTTGACCTATTTATTTAGATTGTATGTAGTCAACAGTGGTGGATTTAGGTATTGGACTCTGGATACAGAATGTTTTTTCTTTCAAATTTCATAGAGTGGAGAGAAAACTATTTGGCCTATTTCTCCAAAACTACCTGACCTTTCTTCGTTTAGTGACAAATAAATGTGTACATTTCAGAATTCATTGAAGAAAGTCTCCAAAATTAAAAAAATCGAAGTTTCACTAACAGATCTGTCTGTATAAAGAGTCACAGCTTTAGCGAGTTTGTTTACAACTTTGTATTTTACATGTTTGAAGACACTCCGGTGGGTTTTGGGTATTTATATTAGGAATTATTGTTCTGGTAAATGTCATATGACAGTTTTCTTCTCATAGAATTTCCCTTTTTCACAGTTATTTTTGGAGAGTATTTTTAATATTTTTGTTTAAAAGAAAACTCTCCAAAAAATTTTTTCCAAAAAATTGGTATGCAATATACCAAGTTTTTATAATGGAATCAGGATTAAAGTCTAAACAATGTCATTGTTTTATAAACTTTAAAAAAATGTTAAAACCATCTAAATCTCCAAAAAAGCAAGGCCCCAAATATGGAAAGACTCAACTGTGACCATAGCTCCTTTTTCATGATACTTATTCTTCAAGAGGAAATAATATTTGATACTTTCACCTAATTTAAAAGGAACTCATCAATCCACCACTGGAAAAAAAATAGAAAACGACATAAATATACATATTTTCTATGCAAATTTTGCCATCCTTAGCACAATATAAAACGAGGATATATTTTCATTGCTACCAGCTGGCGGTGCCGAACGAGGAAATTCAATTATTTGTAAATCTTTGCCAAAAATCTGCACGTAAAACTCTCTCTCTTTTACGTTATATACTCCTCCTGTATCAGGACATCTTTTTTGTAACTTTTTTTTCGTCATCATCGTCGTCGTTCGTCGGCTTATTTCATGTTTGCTTTGCCATAACAATTGAAACTCAACATATACGGATGATATATGACATTGAACGTTTCCTTATTATTTGCCTAATATTTGTGAGCGTAAGGATCTTGGGCTGAAACTTTGAAACATTCATGCTGAGAAAAAAAAAAGGAAATTCAAGTTGAATAAAAAAAAGTAACTCAAAGGATTCCGTATACTTTCTTCCTCTTCCTGATGCAAGCTTAACAAAAATTGACTTGTAACAAATTCAATTTTGCTAAAATGCTTTCAATTGTCCTGTTTTATATCAAGAGAATATTTTTCTTACCCACATCCTTATACCAATATTGTACATATATGTGTGTTATAACTTATAACTTTCTCAATCATGAACGTAAATATGTGGAAGTAGCGCATGCATGAAAGATTTTGGCATTCACAAATTCAATTGTAAAATTTTATATTTAGATGCGAACTCAAACATCCTTTTATATAATATAGGAAATTTTAAAAAGTAGATAAAGCTTGGCACAAGAAAAAGTAGCTTTGCTCAACATTTTATATTTGATAGATTTCGAATGGAAGGAGTATGAGTGTGGTTTCTTGTTCAAAGATTTTTCAATAGGACAGACATGCTTTTAAGTTAAAACAATAGAGTAGAACACGTGCGATAAGTTCCTTGGGAATGCAATTCTGTATGGGACTCGAATTTCAATTATTATTTTCTATTGTTTTTTTTTTTTTTCTTTTGTACTAAAGAGACTTTTCTAAGGAAAACTGTCTATAAATCTTGTAGTCAAGCTAAATTCAATCTACTCCTTTCCTTAATGTCATTTTATATCGAAAACGAATTTGGTTATTTAAAAGGACATTTTCAAACTAGTCGATATGTGCCTTTGACATAATAATTTTATTGGCATAACTGAAATAAGAGGTTCTTTCAATTGGTTGATAAGTTTGATTTAAAAGCAATTTAGAAAAAGGGGTCGCACACGTACTTGCTCTCTTGACATAAAATTTTCAAAGGGATTTGAATTATTTTTATAAGAAAATCGAAGTGCTTATTCCATCAGGTTTTTTTATGCTAATTCAGGAAAAAAAATTCTGAAATTCTGGTAACATTGTTATTACTCCCAAAGTAATTTCTTTTTATTTGTACAAATATAAAGACAAATAGATGAAGATAAGAGACTATTTGGCGAAACAAAGGTTAGTAAAAAATATTTCTATACAAGTTTCTTTTTTACCCTACACCAAGTTCTCAAGCAACTTTGGCACTACACCCTTATTTACAGGAAAGAACTCAGACCATTTTCGACCCCCTTATAACTTACATCCCAAAGATGCCAGGCATTTCAAACTCTCTTCATTTGCTAAACTGGTAAAAACCCAACTTACGATGAGTAGTTTCTGAGATATAGTTCTTCAAAAATCGCAAAAACCGTAACTGACTCACTGACAGATCATCAAAATTATGGAGAACTTCGCGCCATCGTAGAAACCTGTAATTTGGCACGTTGATGGGCCTTGTAGTGTATACAAAGGAAAAATTCGAAAATTTGAGATTTTCAATTCAGTTGGCCCATTTTTGCTGAATTTACATCAAATATTTAAGAGCACTTCTGATTATCGTAGAATCTTGAAACTTGGTAGAACGGTAGAACTGGTGGTTTATACAATGAAAAAAAATTTTAATTTGAGAATTTTAGCCATGGGGCGTGGTAACCACAAATTTTCAAATTTTCAAAGACTTAAAACTAGTTAAAACAGCCAAAGGCGAAATCTAGATATTTGAATCTAACAGCAAGAATTTAGATTTTTAACTTTTATCAGTTTCATTTTCTCATCTAATTGCATGAATATTCCATACGATATTATTATCAAATTAATCCTATTTAACCACAAGCTATTTTTAAGCAAATGCTGCTTTTCAATCATGATTTTATCCTTGAATTTTCTTCTTAATATATAATTATAATAATCCAAGAAAAAGGATTACCTACATAATCTAATTAGTGTAATTAAAATGAATCTGTTTTCTACTAATCCTTATCCGAAATTATTCACACCTTCTGTCTTATATAATTTTGTGAAGAGAACAAAAACCTAAACCAATAAAATAATTAAATCATCTGTTCAAAAAGTTTTATGGTTTCATTTAATTTATGTTAAAAAGGATTCAGAAATGAATGAAAGATAAATGAAATAGTGTTGCCATATAATAAGATCGTATTATATTTGAAGTTAATTCATTTATAATTAACAAAATTTTAACAAAATTATGGAAAGGTAGAAAATAGCTATATTCAAGCCATTATTATGGAAGAAACAAAACTTTGAATAGGTACAAAAAAAGTAACATCACTTTAAAGTACGCCTTTTTACCTACACCCAAAACGAAGTACTCATAAGATTAAAACATTTTCCCTAACATTGTTTGACTCGAAAAAAAAATCCACTAAATTCGTACTTTTAAAGACAGAGATAAGAAAATATGAACAAAGTTCTGTCGCAGCTTTCTAAACTTTTATACACTTCCAACTGAAATTTTTGAAAAATGTGGCTGCGAATAAATTAAAAAATATAGCTCTCTCAATTTTTTTTAAAGAAAATCTACACGGAAGTAGATGAACAGGTGCGGATTTGTATGTTAAAAAAAAGAAATATTTTGTTTTCAATGTTTAATTTAATTTAAATGAATGATTTTCTAGAAAATGTTCAAACTTATTTTTTTAATAGTTGTTGTGGATGGAAAACTTAAAAAATGATTCCCACAGTATTCACTTTATTTTGCAATTTTTCAATTTCAAACGGTTCTCAATGAAACTGCTTCTTTTGGATCTTAAAAAAAATGGAGGTATAATTTTTTTAAATAGATACTGTTGTAAAATTTTTTTTCAAATATTAGTCTCTTAGTTTTTTTAAAGTTTAGTTTAGCCTTAAAAAAAAACTAAAAACGCAGTTATAGTCTAGAAGGCCACAGCAAATTTAAGGAGTGGAGGTATAACCAAAATGTGAGAGCGCAGTTTTATACACTTACGAGTTCTCATCACAAATTCAAAAGTCTGGTAGCTTTCCAATAAATGTGAGTTGGCTAAATTCACACTATTTGAAATTCTAGATGCAGGCACTTACACTAGGGTGGAGTGAAAAACAAAGTTGTCTTATACATAGCCAGGATGGGTGCTATTTGGAACTTAAATAACGGTAAAAAAAGTTTCAGATCGATCAGAGAAATTTTAGAGTGTTCACAAGTCACTTGAAAAAAATAAAAAAAAAAAACCTTAAAGGTCAATTATGGAGTTTTTTGTATATTAGCAGATTTTTTTTTTTTTACTCAGTTTTTATTAATTCGAAAAAAATGTAGGTATATTATCATTTATTGTTCAATTTTCATCAAATCAAATTTATTCATTTAAGCCTTACTGTGAGAATCCTTGTGCGGCGAGCACCCCCAACCCGTATGATCCAACCACGTAAAAACAAAAAATAAAAAAAATTTCTTAGAAAAAAATAGTTTTGGGTTTTTGTTAATTTCTCGAAAATGACAAGATATTTTTGGATGCGGTTTTCTGTTTTTGTTCAAAAACAAATAAGAGCCCCGAATTTTAAAAATTTATATAGAACTTAATTACATAAAATTTATAAAAAAAAATATATATTCTATAATATCTATAATTCTCACCCAACGATTTGTTAGGTATGCTCTTTTTTGATGACTAATGACTGGTATGTACAAGGAGAAAAAAAAAGGGCAGTTTTACTCCACCCTAACTTACACCCCTATTCTCCCCCACAGTCACAACATATGACAGTCACAAAAATTCTCAAAGTTGTGATCTCCTATGAAGTAGATCACAACTCTTAACAACTTAACGAAGAATTGTGACTCTCACAAGTTGTGACTGTGGGGGAGCATCGGGGTACTAATCTAAAGAGGCTATGATTTGGAGACTTTTCTGTATGCTTACTCATATTTTTTTTAAACCTCCACTTTCATCATGTTTAAGTTTCGTATGTTTCCATACTTGAAGTTTGGCTGCTATTTTATACCGTCAATTTCATTATAATCTTTGAACAACAACAACATCTTGATTCATCATTTGCCGTAGGCTCTCGGTCTATTATGTACAAATAAATTTTATTGAAATCGAAAGAGCCGTACTCAAAAAATTGCAATACCTCAAAAATAACGGATCTTGGTTTCTTACACAAAGATCATCTGTACAAAGTTTCCAAACAAAAACATTCATTCGATTAGGATCTAGCTTAATGTACAGATGGACGCACGGAAGAACAGACAACCAGACTAACGGGCGGACGGACGGACGGCATTACAAAATCAACTTTTTTTAACTTCTCCATCATCGTAATAATGGTTTTTATTTGACATAAAACCAATATTTGCCTTAAGAACAAGTAAAAATCGTATCTTGTCTTTCAATGAAATAATAAAAACCGCCTTTCCAAATACCAACTTCATATCCGCTCATGTAATTTCAACAAAAAATATCTCTAAGGTTGTCTTTCAGAAACTTTCTCGTACGGTTTTGTAGTACTCGCATCCGTTCTCGTACCCACCACTAATTCATACAGATACAGTTGAGCACTTTTGCAAAATGAAGAAATAAGGCTGTATCTATAAGAATTTTTATATATCTATGTATAGCTAAGCTATACTATCTATGTATATTTCATGTTTCATGTCGTATCTCCTGCAAATATTGTTATCCTTCTGGTATGATGTTCATTTTTTTTTTTTTTTTGCTTTTTTTGAAACACAAAGAGAGAGACAATTTTCCAAATGGATTCTGAATTACATTTTAACTCGTTCGTAAGGATAACACTCGAACACTTTCTAATCTTTCATTTTCAATGAATGGAAGATGACACATTATTCCAAGAGATAAAAATATAAAATATGTTAAAAAAAAAAACTGAACAAAAAAAAATAACAGAAGATAACGAACAAAAGAACACAATGGAGAGATTTAAAGAAATTGCAATAAAAATAATGAACTAAACACAATCCACATTTTTTATGTAGTGAAAAAAAAAGAGGAAATCCTTGAAATAGAGTTCACTATTCAATTATTTTAGTTTTTTTTTTTTTTTCCTTTTCAATGAAAATGTAATCTAAGCAGGTTTTTTTTTTCATAAATTGAACAATCTTAAATTTGAAAATGTTGAACGTTTCGATTACGAGAATTATGATCGGAACAATTGAAAATAACTTGTTTGGAAAAAATCAAAACAAAGCTTTTGACTTTGTCTGAAGGATTCAAAAGGTTTATGATTTTATCAGTGTTATGTTATAGCTTTTGTTCTTTTTAGGAACCAATTAAAATAGAACTGTTTAATTGATCAGAATTGTATTTTCGTATTGGTTTGCTTTTGAATATTACATCTGCTACTGTTTCTTTGAGGTCTTCCTTGAAGGACATTTCAAATCGGTGAAGTACAGCAGACGTGATAGTTTTTTAGTAGTTAAGATGATAAATAACACCTGATAACGTAATTACTTAGACCCTCAGAGGTATTGCGTTGGTGGTTTTTTTGGAAATCTTCGTTCATGAAAAACGTGTCTTTGGAACCTATTACGTTTTCCAAAAGCGTGTTTCCAGGTTTTGGGCTTTCTTAAGCTTCGTACCCTTTTTCCCACTACTCAAGCAAGCTTTCTGTGACTAAGGCTCAAATTTTCTTCAAAAGACAAATAAATCAGAACTTTCAATCGCAAAAGGTATTGCTGACCGATTTATTTGATAAAATGTAGTTTTATGAATAATAATTGGTTGCTGGAAAAAAAATTAGCAAAAATATACATAATAACCATTTCACGACATCTAGCTCTATTATGAAGCTCCTTTTAAAAGAACTTAGCTATTTATGGTTTCCTTTTAGTTTAGTTTTTTGTCTTTGAAGTCTTATTTATATCTTCTTTGATTTAATACTACTCTCCAAAAGTTTTTTTTAACCATCCTGTTGAAAACACAAAGCTGAAATCATTCTTCTCTTTAAATTTCTTGTGTAAAAACAAATTCAATCTTTGGTCTTTTGCGGTCTTAATTCTCAAATCATTATCAAAGAAATATTATACCGTTATGAAACTTTTAAAACACCTTTTTGTTTCTTAAATTCTTCAATCTTACCTGAAAGTGTTGCTAGATATTGTTGAAATGAAAGTATAAACCTAAAAGCACGTTTCCCGCATTAAAGAAACTTAGATACAAACAACCACCAATATTTGCTTTTCCAAGATTCCAACATTTCCGCTTATTAATGGCTGTTTAAATACTTGTCTCTAGGACGTTTATTGTTCAAATAGGGTTTATGTGCTCACCCCCTATTTCCTGATTGTGAGGTCCCCTTTTTTGCCCAGTTAATTCATATCCTCTATACCTCTTTTATTTTCCCGTTACACCTTTGAGTTCCGGTTTGGTCGAAGAGGAAAGTAAGTCTATGCTCAGTGTACTATTATGATGGGGTAGGGTAAGTTTGTTTTTATCCTGAGAAGCTCGAAGCAAAAAAGTGATTTTAACGAGGGGTTTTGTTATGCCGCTTATGGCTGTTAAACTGGCTGAGCAAAAATCGATTTACCTTCAGCTTCCTCTTTTCATCAAGAGACCTCAGGTTTGTGGTAGAAGGATTTCCATTTCTTTCCGGACGATGAATGGTTAAGACTGTGTTTGGTTACAGCAGCTGGGTAAAGTCACGACGACAGACGAGTTCAAACGGTTGGCTGGCATTACATGTACATAGTTTATACTTTCACATATAAAAGTCTCAGATTTTACTTCTCTTTATTTTGAGACATGTGTATGGCTGTGGATGTATTGATATCCCATTGGGGAGTATTCAATTCTTCTTTCATTTATTCAAGAATTTTTTTCTTTTTCTTGGAATGCGACTTGTATCTTATAGATTTTTCGTAACATTTTTTCTAACATTCTTTTTTTTTTTCTTTAAAAAAAAAAAACAATAAATTGGACGGTCGATTAGTGGTGTAATCTTACCTCACAGTTCGATGATTTCCCCAGTGTGAATGGTTTTGGCTTTGTTATAGAATGGTTTGACACATTTTTTGCAAATGCTTTTGTTAACAAAAATATCCCCTTTCCGTTATCAATTTATTGGTTTTCATAAGATGTTTCTCATGATATGAAAAATGAAACCTAAAATAGTTTAAAGAACTTATTAAATTTCATTGTAAAACCAAAAATTGAAAGAAACCCATGGTTATTAAATGTTTTGGATTATTGGGGTGACAAAACAAGACCTATTATTAAATAAAAAATCACTAAAATCATGAATCAATATTATGCCAACTATGTTTTAAAGTAAATATTAAAAAGAAAAAAAAGATATAATAAAAAATTACAATGTGCAATAAAACTGAATATTTATTTTTATCGTTGATGCAAAATATACTTTTGTTATAGATTTCAAATATTTTAAATTTTAATCTGAAGTAAAATAGCATTGAGGTTGTGAGATATAAAAACTTCGAAACGTAATGATATATATTTTTTTACCTTAGATTCGATATTAAAATCTGTTACAAAAGCGGTTTAACGACAAAATAAAGATTCAGTTTTATTGGACATTGTAATTTTTTATTAAATATTATCTTTAATTTAACGCTAAAATATTAAATTTTTTGTATCAAGATAGATAGAAAATATGTAAAATAATCTGCTAAGTGAAAAAAAAGGTCTTAAAGTGCGTTTTACTATTTTGGCCCTTTTTGGTCTTGGATTTAAATGAATTTGAATTTTGTTCATTGATTATGAAAATTTTACCTAAATCCAGGACTGACCATCAATTTAGCAAAATTTCTAGCAGTTATGAAAAATAATAATCTATTTAAAGGCTTTTTCGTATTTCTCATACTATTATGCTTCAGTCTTCAGCGTACTTAATTTCATGACTTTTCGTCAAAAAATGGCCATGCAAACAATTTTGACGCCAAAAACAACCAAAAGCACGACTGTGCGTAGAGTCAAAGCATTTTCTTTACCGAAAGATTTAAATTTTTAAATCTTGAGTAAATTCATGACTTTTACTGATTGAGTCAATTTTATTTTTTGAAAAAAAAAACATTTTTTTTTCTGCATAGGTACTTAATATTTAGCTCATAAAATAGTTGTCTAAGGCTATGTAGGTATATTCAAAAAATAACATGTTAGGGTGGTAATTTTTTTTTTTTAAATACCTACATTATACCATTTCATTTTTTGTTTTCATTGTTTAGAGACGATGCGCAACCGAAAGATAAGAACCGATTTCAATTATTTCTTAAACCCTTCTTAGTCATTAGTATTACCATTCACAACTTTTCTACGCTATTAGGATTTGAAATTCGAAAAAAAAAGTTTTTTGACCCACTCTACCCTTCGACATCGAGCGTGAAATTAATAAATAAAAAGAACCAATTTTTTCAAAATAGGGTTGCCAAGCAGAAGCTTCTATTTTTTAAGTGGCAACCCTTTTTTTTCATTTTCAGTAAATATTAACTTATCTCACTTTTGACACCAAATTTTAACTTCTAACCTAAATGAGCTAAATAATTAGACGGTCGTCTCTGTGACTTTTACTAAAGCTTTAGCAAAGCTTATGTAAATATAGCTTTTGAAGAACTTTATAGGTACTAAAATATAAGTTGCGCAATGGTGCTTGGAGACTTTTCACTTAAACTTTAGTTTTAAAGTAGGGATGTTGCGAATATTCGCATCCGCAAATGAATTGGGACATCTGCATGAATTGGGACATCCGCATCCGTAATAATCAATGCGGATTTTCATGCGGATGCGGATGCAAAGAAGTTGCAACAAGAAAGTTGTATTCACGCTGAGTAATGGTCTTGAGCTGTGACTGATTTTTTTAGGCAAAACACAGAAAAAATGCAAAAGTCTTAATTTGATAGCCCGTTTTCGCTAGAACTTCAAATGTGAAAAAATCCACATCCGCAACATCCCTACTTTAAAGGCCAAAATCCTGAGTCAATCGAGAAATTTACTTAAGCTTGGTTTAAGAAATAATTCTTTTATACCTAAACTCATGCGTAGCGAAAAAGATAAGTTACTGACTGATTAAAAAAAAAATAGAGCGATCAAGGGAGTAAAAACTGCAAGTAGCAGTTGATTAACACATAACTGACATCATAGGCATTAAACATATTTTAACTAATATGGCAAATAAACAAATTTTAACCGAAACAACTAAGTTCTATAACTAGGGAACATCCTTAGAATCAGCGTATTTGGTCACATGAAGACTACAATAAAAACAAACAACACAATTACCTGCGAGGCAACTGAACTTATGACCCCAAAAAAGATGTTAAAAATTAGAACAAGGCTTGCCTGGCAACTGAATCTCCCTAAGGATAAAAAAGGAAGCTGCTTCTTTCTTTTATTACGCTCTTGATTGTAATAAAATTGTTTTCGAATTTATTGCACCCTTACATAAGTTATTTTTTTTATTTTATTTTTCCTCCCTAAAAAAATAGTTACAAATCCGTAATAAAAAAAGAAACAAGTAAAAATGGCAGTTAGTTGGTTTTGTTAGTGCAATTTGGTGTCGAATATTCTCCTATTTCCATGTTCATAAAGTGGCCTACGGAATTCAGTCAGTCCTTAGTTATTAAACAATTTTTTTTGTAGGATTATTGTTTCTAACTAAATTCTACTTTGAATTACTTTCTTTTGTCTGAAATCAAAATATTTTATCCATCCAATCTCTCTTACTCGTATCTGTTTTTGAAATTAGCCTTCAACATTCCAACGAGACAAAAGCTTAAATATATATATTTTTTTGGCACACATTTAAGATTATTAAATTGAAAATAAATTTGTGTCGACAAAAAAAAAACAGACTTCAGAAAAAACTGCTTTAATTTCTCACAAACTAACAAAAGGCCACACACAAGCTTTACTGGGTAAATCTGTGAAAGTTTTTTTTTCACGAAACATTTTAATCACTGACAGCGAAAAGCTGATGTTTTTTTTATAAATTCTAAATCATTTTCATCGTTGCTCTACTTTTGTCCCTTTTGGCTTTTCGACGACGACGTGTGTACTGATAGCTTAATTAAAATGGCACAACAGCAGTCGTGTAACAGGGGCTATATTGTAAACGAAAATATATATATGTTTGTATGTGAGTTTAGAAAATGATTGTTTCCCTACAAGGTTCGTATAGAAAACGTGTGCATACAGATTTTTTTTTTTTTTTTTTCAAATAGAAACCTATATTTGTGTTGTTTTTGTTTGATTTGTATTGATTTCTAAATTTTTTTTTAAACATAGAAACTCAAATTTTCCCTCACTATATAGGTAGCCACCAAAGCCAAACGTGGAGAGAATAATTTAATTTGACTTGTTTCGCTTGGATAAACCTTAATAATATCAAACAAAAAAAAAGGTCAAAAAGATGCGGTTTGTCTTTAATTTTGGACGATTCCGCAAAAATTACACAACTCAAACGAAGCAAAAGGATTTTTTTTTAAGGGCGGTTGTGGGTATAAAATGGCAACTTAATGTGATATTCTTCCTTTAGATCGTCTTCTTCTTCTTCTTGAATGAGTGAACATAAATGGAATGGGAAATAATAAAAATCGTTGATGGTGAACAAATTGCATGGTTGACGGAAGCAATGCGTATGGCGTATACGTAATATTTTGTTCCTTATTTTTTTCTTTTTTTTTATGCTTTTCAAGAGTATGATATGGAATCGATAGAATCTTTAGGTCATAAAAATCTTCGGATGCAATAACATAACATCGATTTATGAATGAAAAAGAAAAAATATGAATCTTAGGAAATATAAAACGTAGCGTTATGTGTTTGGAAAATTATTGTACCATAAAAGTTGATACTGCCAAATGTGAAATGAAGGGTTATTGTTAGTGTCAGAAAATTAAATGCATATTTTTATGAAATAAAAAAGGTGAATATGGATGTGTATGGTGGTTTTTGAGCTTTGTATGGCATTTAATGTTTGAGCAAATGAAAGGAAGGAAGTCACATTTTTATGAAAATGTTATTTTATTTTTATATGGCTTTTAGATATCGATAGATTTGTATTGGAAAAATCTAAATGAAACATTTTAAGCGGTTTTTAATGGCGGACAGTCATAATCAAATCATTTCATCTACATACCTGATATCACATTTTAAGAACAATAAAATATTGATGAAATCAAAAATATATTTAATACTGGCTTATAACAATTCGTTTCATATAATTTTGAAATGACAATCAACAATTTTTTTGTAAAAACAATATGTCAGGAAAAAGCAATTCAAGTCTTTTTTTCTTAGCCATTAGTGATCATGAAATGTAGGGAATCTCAAAGTTTCTAGTAAGTTTATGACAAAAGATTGTATCAATGTCAATTTCTCTTTTCCATTCAAAATTCGTCGAAAATTTGTAGCATATTTTTTCGTTTCTTTTTTTAATTTATATTGTTTAACTTATAACTGACTTTTAGCTACACAGAAAATCACAAAAAATATTGGGTTCTGAAGATGGGTTTCAGAATAATAAAATACTGAAAATTTAGAGTGATTTTCCACATTTTTGTAAGCATAACTCTACAACAAAAACTGTACCTCCAGATTGGAAACATACATAGTCTGATCTACAAATCATTGGTTTATAAGCTAATCAGCTTTAATTATTGACCTTAGTCTTAAAGGGAGAATTTTCAACCAAATGCCTTAGTTGAAAACCTTTTGAGGGAAATTTCTAGTTATAGCGATTTATATCATTTCCGGCATGTTCTCTCCATCAGAATCATTTTTAACAAAAATTATTAATTTTCGCAAAAGAATTTAAGTGTAGAAAAATGCACGACTGGATCAAATTTGTTCGGAGAGTTCAAGATGCTAAAATTTTCGAAAAAAAATTTTATAAACAAATTTCAAAAATTAATAGGAAGAAAACCTAAAATTAGTTTTTCAAAGGATAAAAACAACAACATAAATAAATTTGATTTCTTTTATTAAGATGAATTTTAAGAAAAAGAAAAATTATTTTCAAAATCTTAACAGCCGTTTAAAAAAAAATATTTTTTAATAAACAATTTTGATTTAAATTTTGAAACTAAATTTTTATTTTTCAAAAAAAATCTTAAATTCTCTTTTTTAACTGTGCGTCCTTACATCTGTGCGTTTATCTGTACATATTTCCACAGCCTAACCGGATGAACGGATTTTCTTCAAATTTGGTACACAGGATTTTTATGGAATTTTGAAAGTTGTTTTTTTTTTTATATCTCGCTTAGAAAGTGTACGTCCCATACAAAGTTTTTAAGTTATAGCAATTTTCTCGAAAACGGCTCTAACGATTTTCATTAAACACTTTGCACTTTTTTCTTTTTCTCAAAAAACATAAAAATGATCTACAAAAAAAAAATCTGTCCTCCAAAATGTATAGGGAAAGTTCTTGTAAAAGACAAGCTAACTAATGTAAATAAAAGTGCATTGAATCGGAAGAGCAAGTACTTGGGACCCAGTAGTACATTATATTTTAACAAACTCTTATTAATTTTTGTAAATTATTGTATCCTTTACTAGAAGGAACGTCCTTCCTCCTTAATCCTTTAAAAAATTAATGCTAACCAAAGAAGATTATGAACATTGTATTTATTCTTAAAATTAAATCCCTAATGAATTTTCTACTATAAAAGTATAAACAGAGAAAATTTCGATAACATGGGACATGTTTATAAAAAAAAAATTCTATTGCTATTAAACATTTTTTTCTTAAAATATAGCCAAAAATTACTCCCTAAATGTTCATTAATGGGGAAATCTGTAAAAAAAAAAATGGGTCACTGTGGCGTATGCGTAACATTTTTTTCTATAGAAAAATTAACCGAGCAAATTAATTTTGTGTGAAAATTTTCTGATCTTTTAAATAATATTCATAACTGGTTCTTCAACGGGATCCCACAACCAAATCCAGCAAAAGATAATGAGATCAGATTCAAGATCAGAACATGAATTGGCTATTGTATTTGTAGTAATAAGATTTTCACAATCTTGAAGTAGTCTTTTTTCAAATAAGATTTTAATTTTGATGGTTTTAATTGAATCATTTATTTGCAAAACATGATAAGTCCATGATTTTAAAATTTTCAGGAGGAGAAAAAAACGTTCTATTTTCTTTTGATATGCGTAGAAAAATTTATAAAAAAATATATTCTGTAGAACTCTTGACTAGCTACAAAATGCCGTTTCGTTTTTAATTTTTGGAGCGAAAGCTCAAAAGATAAAAAATAAAAACGCTTTTGGACTTATCATACTTTGAAAATAAACGGATGTGAAATTAGTTTTTAAATGGATATGCAATTTTGCTTTTAACCCCAGTCTATCAAACAGAAGAGAATAAAATACAATGTCCGGACTGCTTATTTAACTTTAAAGTAGCTTTAAACTTAAGATTTTCAGCCATTTATCTAATATACCATTTACACAAAAAAAAACTGTTGTTTATTTTCAAAAGATGATAAGTCCGGTACTTATTCTGTTTTTGATACTAAAAAAATATTTCGCGTAGCTGTAAAATCGGATTTAGATGGAGTAGATACTTCATATTTTAAAGACAGACGTGGTTATCCCTGGAGTACAAATTTAGTCAAAAAAACGAATTTTGAAAAAAAGTGGACTTATCATGTTTTGCAAATAAATGATTCAATTAATGTATACAAACGCTTAGTGTCATGACAAGGTTTTTTCTTAGTTTCCAACAAATAATGCATTCTCAATAAAGGTCAACTCCATGGAGTGAACTTTTTGAAATTCCAATACAATACAAGTCGCGAAACACAAGGACTCAATATAACTTCCTTTTAATGTCCTTTAAAACTTATCCACTTACATCACCCACACACCACTATATAAAAACAACAAATTTATGCTCGATCAACATTTTGCATCCTGATGCGAGTAAGTGCGAGTCCAAAAGACGAAAAAAAATTGTTGCAGTCAATCTCATCTGCATAAATTAAATGTCATGTCCTGTGCGTCAAATTATCCTGCAAGTAATTGCTATTTGATGTACGAGTCCGCCAACATGCTGAAACATTTACAAATACATTTTTGTACATATAGATACGACATTTATTCAACGCACGACCGAGAAAATATATATATCTTTATGTATAAATTCTTCAGTTTTAATGTTAATGGTCAACAGTCTGCTGGAAGTATAAACTTTTTTTTTGCTCATTTCTGAACTTTTTTATGTGTGGTTGTGCGGTGCTGTGGTGGATGAATATATGGCTTAACATATACTGAAAAGCAACATGCATCCTATTTTGGAGAGAGTGTCATTGAGCGATAATGTACTTAAAAATATTGTTTACATTGTTCATTTTTTGTTTTTTTTTTAATATTTATTGAACCATCAACATCAACTCTTTTTGCCATCACGTTCAGACGAAAACAAACTGAGGCAAGTATGTAGTTGCAATAATGTAGCAATATTTTAATAAAAATATTTACATATTTTTTTAAAACTTCTCAAAGTCATGGGATTAAATTGATTTTGAAAAACAATTTTTCTAGAGAATAATAAAAAGGAAGTAATTTTATATTATGCTTGAATGTCGCACCTAGCACTTCGACCCTATAGTCTTATTACTTGAACACTTGAATCAAAGTCGTTTTTGACCTTTATTCTTAACTTTTTTCAAACAATCGCTGCCTAACATTAAAGACTTTTGTGAAATGAAGAAGTGACTGCATAAAACTTTCAAAAAAAATCCATCGTCATTACATTTACACGATAAAAAAGTTTTGAAGGCAAAACCAATAAACCCTACTCTCTTTATGACCAGAATTGAACAGCTTTGTAGAGCTCATTTAATACATGAATACCCTATTCTATGATCAAGTTTTTAACAACTCGAAAAAAAGTTTAACACTCTGAACACCAATTAAATTTAATAGCCGGATGATATTAAATTCCAATCAAAATGCTCCCCAAACCATTAGGATAATCATTAAACCCCAAAAGAAAACACAATAAACTTCAACCACAAACATGATGCTGCTGCTGCTGCTGCTTGCTGCATGAATCCATCATTAAAACATCATCCACTCAAGAATCTCTACAAAACTGCTGCTGCTGCTTCTAGTGCTACTACACTAAAACAACAACAACACACACTGTGGCATCCGAAGCTGCTATCAGAGGAAAAAATCTTTCCCCCACAAGCAATTCATGTGATGCTTTTTGGAGGTTTGAGTGACTGTGATGGCTGCATTCATTGCACCCCAAGCGTTCACATAATAAAATAAACAAAAAAAAAAAAAAACAACAACAAAAATTCAAAGGATCAGACAGACAACAATCCAGTTGGTACTTCACTTCTAATGTTGTTGTTCTATTTTCTGTGTTAGTGTCTGTCATTTTCAATAGTTGAAGGCGCCCCTTCCTAGTTTTGCGGATTTTAGGTGGTCTGCTATCACCAGTACCGGATTTGCCAATAAGATTCATTGATTTTTGCTTGTGCAAAATCGAAATAATGTATGACGTCAAATTTTCGAAATATTGCAATAAAAAAAAAAGAGAATTGAAAACAGTTTATCAGTAGCTTTTTCTTCGAAGTCTTTCACAGCGAAATCTTAAAGTGTTCTGGGAATGAAGATTCGAAACGATGTTGACTTCTCAGAACCCATAAAGTAGGAAACAGGAAACCTAGCACTTAGGTTTCTGTTAGTAGAAATGTTGAAAAAAAAAATGTTGCCAGCAAATCAACAAATTTTCTTCACAAGAATTATGCACTTTTTCAATTTAAATTTGGGACTCTTTTGTCAAATTTTGTCCTCTTCTGTTTTGGAAAGATGATTAATTGAAAAGTCATTACCCAAAGTCCGTTAATAGTAGAAAAGATTCTTCCTAAAGAAGAAGGAAATTTTTTGATCAATTTTGTTTCAATCCTGCAATTTTATGGTATTTTCTTCTCCACTAAAGATTGATTAAACAAACCAATAATAAATTTAATAAGATATAGTTTTCTTTTAAACTCATTTAAATCCGGCAATGACTGATGAATATGTGGTATAGGTTTACCTGTCAGAATAATACAACTAGTATATCCTCCCCCACATTCCATGTCATTCATTATCAGGATACACAAATGCTATCGAATTTGAAATGAATATATTATTTACTTGGTTTTTCCTTTTTTTCCCTTTGGGTTATTTACATAAACATTTATTCTTAGTTTGGAAAATGCAAAAAGAAAAAAAATAAACAAAAAACTTTTGAAGTAGTGATATCACGTTTGCTTAGCGGATTAGCTGTCAGTCAAATTTTAATCGTTGTTTTTGAAATTAAGCGATGCAAAATAAAGATTACATCTTAGTCGAATGAAGTTGCAAATAAATACCTAAATTATTTGACACCAATTTTAAATTGCAGTTTTTGTGCTAGCTTTTGATTCCTGGGTACTAATATATTGGCTCACATATTATTTGATTAAAATGAAATCGTTTCTTTTAATAAACTCAGATTCTATTCAATAATTTTAAGGTAGTTTTGAGATCAAAGTTTAAATAAAGTATAAATTCAATAATGCTATGTAGGTCAGCAGAGAGTGATAAAACAAGAATACCATTATTGTTAATAGTGGTATTTAGGACAGTTGTTCGATTTCTTTTTATGTGTTTTTTTTATTCGATAAGGACGTTTTATGTAATCCAATTTAAAAATCCACCTTGGATTTTGTAACACAATAACATTTGAATGCACAAAATGGATACAAAATCTATCTCACGGAGACTCTTCCCAAAAAAATCAATCCGGAAATCACATTTAAGGATGAACTATTGCATACAAAACAGCCCTCTTGATTATCTTTACCTAGTTTAACATCTTTATAAATATTATTTGTGTGTTTCTTTGGTTTGCTGGTTAATTCTTCAAAAAATTGTTTTTATGATAATAATAAAATATTAACTGTAAGAAACTTTGTTGTAGGAACGGCTTTGTACCTATTCTGTATGAATAAAATTTTGTAAATAAATATAATTCTGTTCAACTTTATTCTGCTTTTCTATTATTCTGTATTCTAAAGTTCTGTAAATTAAAAATTATGTCTGTTTTTCTTTTATATTTCAATTCAAAATTTTAATATTTAAAAATTCTGTAAATGCTTTAGAATTTGGATTTAAAATTCACATTTTTTTAAAAACAAAGCAAACAATTTATATTTACTTAAAAATTTTCTAAAACCATAAAAGGAACTTTTTTAGATAATAAAAAGAAGTGCGCACGTTTTCATTATCAATTTTGGAAAACCCAGGGTTTTTTAGAACACAGAATTTTTAATTATAAATCTTAAAATACAGAATTTTGGCAGTCAGAATTTCAGGAACCCAATTTTGGAAGTTGAAAAAATTAGGATCCCAACCCCTTTATTAGATATGAGTAATTCTAACATATAAACGTTTAATTCATGCCAAAATCATAAATTAATTCCGAATTGATCTATTTATGGAAGAGTAGCCAATTTTTTAAACATATGCAAAAGAACTTTGAAGCTGAAGAAGGAGAAACTAATTAAAGCTTTAAACACAAATTTGTTAAGCACATTTAAATATGAAGAATACAAAAAAACTTATTTCAAAGTTATGGAGGACGAAAATCATGAAAAAATAAATATTAATGTTGAAAACGCACAGTTGTTATCAATAATACTTCGAGTTCCGACTCAATTAGAGTTCGAGTTATAGGAGTTTATTTTTCAAAAATAATTCTTTTTGAATTAAATTGAAATTGATTGGAACGTCTAACTAGTTCTTCGCAAATTGCAGTATCCCTGAAAAAAAGATTTTTAGTTGGTTAAGACTGGGTTTCGAACAAAAACCTCTTTTGTCAACATTGCGTCACGGAATACAAATGAACCCACGGTAAAAACAAATCTTTAAGCCACTGTGCAGCAAAAATAATAAAATTAGTTTCACTGAAAAGTCATCCGATAATTTCCATATCGTTGCTTAATATGTGAAAGTGTTTTTACAAATCAAAAACTTATCCTTTATAAACAATTTTTTTGTTAAAATTTCGCAAAGTTGAAAAGTAAAACAAAATGAATGTCATGATGAAGTTCTTTTCGTTTGCATATGAGAAACGAACGTGCCTGACATTTTAAATGTCTGCAAACGATGTTAACAATTTCTTTTCTTTTTTTTTGTGAAATGTATATGTAGGTACACTTGTTGTGTATTTTAATATTGAGGTATATATATTATGCATATCTATATCAACTTGAGGATAATGGACTACAATACATTCATTTTTAATGAAGCAATGAACTCATAAACGAAGCTAATAAAATTTATTGCTGTCCTGTCTGTAAGGACACTTATGTTTTGGTTCTTATTCTCTCTTTCTCTCTTAAATCAGCCTTGTTGATGAATGTGCGAGAAAAATGATGTTTCACTTGTTGTTGTTGTATTCGTTTTTTGTTTTTATCTTTTTTTTAAATTATGCGAAGTAAAAAAAAATTGATGATACACCGAGAGCCAGACTGTGGCTCTGGCTAAAAGAGAAATTATTATTTATCCTTGGGGACTACTTGTAAAAAATCAGAATTGCAGTTTCTCGTTTATAAAGCTGTTTCCATCAGCATTCGAAGCGAGAGATTTATTTATATGAAAGTCGTTAAATTTGTTGGGTAGCTCTTTGCCTACTTGCGCATTCATTTATTCGTTTTGCAAAGCAATTGTGTGAAGAACACAAGTGATGAAAATAATAAAAAAAATAAAGTCCTTATTGGAAAAGAAATTGTATTCAAATTTGATTGCAATCAATTTACATACAGTAACTTTGAAAATAATTTATATCCACATGGTTCTAATGGGTTTTTCTTGTATTGAATTGCTTAGGAGAATTCTAAAGATTTTTTTTGTTCAATATCAAATTTTGCCTTAATTTTTTTTATGTCAACTTTTGAATTAATAAAAATTAAAAAGCACATCATTTATTTGAATTATTCTTACAGATCTAACAATTAAAAACAGACCTAACAGACAAAACAAACTCAAACAATCTTTTTATTATGTATATTTTTACCTGACTGCGCCATAGCTGAAGAAAAAGATATGTTTGTGTTTGTGAATGCATGTAGGTACACAACACATGTTCATCTGTTCCATTATAACTTCTTAACTACTCATCTTATTTGACAATTGAGGCATTGTTGGAAGCGTCTTCCTTGACTGCTTGATATAAAATTTCACATTATTTTGAATATAACCACCCTTTAGAGGCAAAAGTCATGAACTAAAATTTTATTTAACGTATTAATGTACTAGTGGAGTAACTGAAGCAAATTATTAGGGAACTTGGCCGAACAGCTCTGATTTTGATGATCTTTTTTTTAAATGTTGGTAAATAAAAATACTTTAAAGTCTATAGGTTAAAAATTGCCGATGTTGCGGTATTGTTTTTTTTTTTTTTTTTTAATTAAAATTAATTTTTTTTTAACAAAACCATTTTTTTTTTTTTGCTTAAAATTCATAAAATATATTATACCAAAAGACTCTCCACGTAATTTATGAAAAAAAAAATATATGGGAGTAAAAAACAATCTTCCCTCGTTTAAGCGATAAATGCAATTTTCTCACAAACTGACCTCAAACACAAAAAAAGACAACGGCAACACCTACAATATTTGCATATACGTTTTTAAAAATCCAGAATGTCATTTCTACCTGTAAAATTTAAATCCACTAAATTTAATCAAGAGTTTTTGAAAGAATGCTCCTCAACTCAGAATTTTGAAAAAGAAAACGTTATTAAAAATTTTTAAATGACTTTTTTCAAACTTTTTCGTACGACATGTTAAAATTTTTTCAATAATTTTTTATTTCAAAAATCTGAGTTTAAATACCATTTTTTTCAAAAACCCTTTCTTCCATTTACTTAATTTTTATTTTACAAATATGAATAAGTTTATAGCTTTTTAAAAATGTGTATTTAAATATTGTAGGTGTTGCCGTTGTATTTAAATATTTTTTTTTTGTGTTTGAAGTCAATTTGTGAGAAAATTGCATTTATCGCCTTAACTATGGAAGTCACTCCCATATAATTGTTTTCCTTTAATTGTCTAGACAATCTTTTGGCATTAGTAAATTTATGAAAATTAAGAAAAATTTTTGAAAAAAATTTTTTTTTTGTTTGCAAAAATCTTCAATTCAATTAAAAAAATCAAAACGGCAACAGCGGCAATTTTTAATCTATAGACTTTAAAGTTCTTTTAATTACCGACGTTTGAAAAAAAAAGATCATCAAAATCAGAGCTGTTCGGCTGGGTTCCCTGATATTGCCATTTTTTGAGCTTTAGTTACTCCACTATACGCTTTGAAACAATTTTAAAGACAATAATTCGAAATCTATTGAGGTTAATCGATTTTCAGTTTAAAACTCGGTGTGTTCTTTAGGACAAAATTTAACAAATCAACTCAGACAAAAAATCATGGCTAAACACAGTTTGTTTGGGTTGGTTACTGGACTAGTAGTTAGTTCAAGTTATAAATAAACCATGCAACTGCCTAAAGGAAAACATGGAAAGCACACAATCTTGTTTAAAATTTTAAGAATAAATGAGGACGGACCCTTAAATAAAAAACTCTTTACCTCCTCGTTACTCCAAATAGCGATTAAGATAATTCAGATAAGTGAGACATTTCTACTTAACTTTTTTTTTTTAATACAAACCACAAAATAAATTTAAAAAAAAAACTTAAATACGAAAATAAAACTACCAGTAATTGTTCCATTTAAAGATATTTTACCCTAGATTTTTCTTCTATGGAATTTTCCCAGCAGTATCCTTCTACAAATTCCATCGAGATATAAAAACTACACAACTAGCAATGTGATGAATTTCACTGCAACATAAAGAGTTATATATACCGACCCATTCCCAAAAAGGATGCGGAAACCGCTCAGTTGTTTCAAGAATACGAAAGATACAAAAACTGCAGAATAATTATAGTATGGCTACGTCCTGTCAGATTTGCCGCAACTTCAATTGTTATAAAATAAAATTTAAAAAAAATAAAAATACACACACACAGATAGAGACAGAACCAAAGTTAAGAGAATAACACAAAATGGGTTTAATTCTTTCGAGTGTGATGCTGATTGTCTAAAGGGTGAAATTACAAACGAGCTGAAAGAAGTCTGTGGCAATTGTAATTATAAAACCCTCTAGGGGGTTTATTAAATCTGTATGATGTAGCGTCCCTCTATTCATTTTTGAATTAAAAAAATATTAAAAAGTTAAGAATGGAGATGTCTCTGTCTGTACATAGTTGTAGCAAAGGGTTTCTTTCATTCCCATAAATACGTGGTCAGTTAAAAAAATTGTGTTTTTTTTTTTTTTTTTTTTTTTGTTTTTGATCTTTTCTGAATTTTGTAATAGGAGAGAAAAGTTTGCTCACCATAGCACTTTGTTTAATTGTCTGTTTAATCTTTTAATATTATTAAGTTTAATATTTGTATGGGTTGTAGTAATAAGCTTTTTCTGTGGCATTTAGATGGATCTGTTAAATTAAAAAATAGTTGAGGTACAAAGATGAATTATTATTTAAGAGTGCCTTTAACTCCACTCGAAATAGCTACCAGTAATTAATTGTTGGGTATCAAACTTTTAAAATGTCCTCTGTCAGGGTGGGGCGTTTTATTCAAATTTGTATCTCTTATCCATTTTTCATTTTCATATTTTATTAAAACATTTTATTAAGATAATGCAACTCCTTTTTTATGTTTTTGTTTTCTTTCTTCTTTAACTTATTTTTTTTTTCTTTAAAGGTGGACTATCAGATGGCGGTCGAATTGGTCAAAGTTCCATAGCATTTAATGTGCCATGTCCTACGGGAATGTTTCGTTGCAATAGCGGTAAATGCATAACATCATTATGGGTATGCAACTATCAAAAAGACTGTGAAGATGGAGAAGATGAACAACAATCATGCCGTAAGATATTATATAAAATTTATAAGATATCCTTCCTGCTGAATTTTTTTTTTAAATTTTAATTTTATTTTCAGCTCCACCGGAATGTGAAACCGGACAAATAAATTGCGGACAATATGTATTTAATAAAACATATTGTATTCCGCCACATTTTCGTTGTGATATGACAGACGATTGTGAAGATAAATCCGATGAATCACAGTGCAGTAAGTTTATTTTTTAAATGTTAATTTAATATTTTTTTTTTTGAATAGCTTAATCTAACCAGTTTAAAAAAAATTCAAGGATTTCTGGTTTAAAACCACATGTACCTAGGTGACGAATTATATTTTTTTTTAATTCTCAATTTGTTGAAATCGAGATAAGTATTCCTCAGTTCTATATTAAGTTTTGAAATGAATAATTTTTAAATTTTTTTCACAAAGTAAAAAACTATTTTTAAAAATTGCAAAAAAAAGTTTCGAATCGAATTTTCAATTAAAATCATGGATCATAATGATTGACCCGTATGGGTCACACTATAGAGAGTTAGGCCCATTTGCTGAAACGAGTCTTAAATATTTATGTGAAACATAAGCCCTTAAGTTCTACATAATGGTTTGCACGAACTTCAAATTGTGTCATAAATTCCTCTAAGTTTAACATAACTTAGGTGGAAGAAATTGTAGAACTTAAGCAGTTTATGTTTTACTTAAGCAAATTTATTTTACCAAATACGAAGGAATATGGCTTAAAAATACCACGAGTAGTAAAAAAGATTATTTAAAATTAAACTTAACTTACATGCAAACATATTTTCCATATTAATCATCCGTGGAGGGTAAACTTTTCTATACAAGATTTTCAGCACACAAATTTGACAGTTTATCCAACTTATTAATATTTAGGGTTTATGTGACGTTTTTAATTTTATTCTTGTGTCAAAAACAAATTTTTAAATTTTCGAAATATTAGCAATTTTTCCATAAAAGATAAAAGGACCCAAACAATTCAATATTTAACCACATTTATTAGTATTTAATCAAAAAATTCAGAAAACATGAAAAATAATTGAATTTAAAATTATTGAAATTTGAATTAAAATTCCCAGGGATTTCTAGCATGAAACTAAATCATTGCTAGGTTAAACATAAATATTTTTTAGAAACTTGGAATAAACTAAGTAAGACATAAGAGCTATGTTCGACCTAGCTATGAATCAAATTTATGATCCGTATGAGCAAATGGGCCTTAAAGGCCTAAACAAAAATATACCACTCAACATGATGAAGATTTACAACTGCCTCCTATTTGGCTGTAACAAAGATAGGTAATAGAATATTCTATTATCTTTGGTTGTAAGTTCATCGATCAGAAACCTCCAAGTGCAGATAAAGATAGGGGTGTGGTAAAGAGCGATTTTTAAAAAGCAGTGATAACAGTGAGAAACATATAAAAAGAGCAATTTTTATTAACTGCTATTTTATCAATCATTAAATAGCAGAACATAGAACAGTTTTGGTTATGAAAGCAGTTAAATCTTTAAGAGCATATAACATTCTTACTGAACTGAACCGTGTAGTGCTCAGAATCATAGTTGGCTCCTTGTAAGTTCGGACTTACTTGTACTGGAGGATTGCTATATGGCCAATCTGGTTGAAGGTTGATTGATCCGGAGATACGGGAAGATCAGAGTAGGAGTTCGTAGGCTGAAATTTTGATAAGACCCGATGGACACTTTTGTTCACTTAAATGCACAATTTCTAACCTTTAAACATAATTTATGTATATAAGAAACTCTACAAAATGTGTGTCTCATTTTGAAGCATTCATTCTTTATCCAAAGCATGGACTTTCTGCCGGGCTAATTAGCTTTTATATCTATAAAAGATTTCCAATATTTTTGACGGACTTGAAAAGAATTTCTGGAATTTTCAAAATATATTCCTTTTAAAGAAAACCAAATACAAATTATCCTTTTACACAATCACAAGTTAATTTTTTTTTTTTTTAATGATACCTTCTAAAATAAATGTTTCCTTATAACAGTCAGATATATGTAAAACACTCTTATCAACCCAGCCATCTTTTTTTCGACTTGAATTTTGCTTTTCTTACCTGTTTGTTTAGTCCTAAAATGAATGTCTTCACGTATCTAATTGGAATTTTTCCAAGCATGCAACATATTTTTGCTCTCTCTTTAAAATATTCACAAAACAAAAAAGAGGAAAAGAAGACGAAAATATGTTGATGTTCCATTATATCATTAACTTAAGCATATCAGTAAAAACACATAAATCCATTTTCACTTGTCAAGTCGACTTAATTAAAATTGGTGAGTATCACGATAAAAAGTAATTACGTGCACACATTTGTAGAAGGTAAAGCTAACATAAATACTTAGTGAATGAGTGAGAATATAAACATTGCGTTGTCACGTGTCATCTAAGAACAAAAAGAAATACCTAAGCATTCTTAAAAAGGACTCTTACCCTTAAGGAACACGTTGTTCATTTTCTATCTTTAAGTGAGATGCATGGTGACGTTTATCCTTCCCGAAGAAATTATTCAGGCAAATGTGTAATAAAGGAAAGAACTAAGAAAAAATTCTTAAGCTAAAGAAAATGAATTTTAAAAGCATTTTGTTCGTTTGGATGTTTTTAAATAATGTATGTGCAGGTGGCCATGGCACAGAGGAATGAGTAGATGACTTCAGAGCCAGACATCGTGGGTTCGAACCCAACGGTCGACTCTGAAGTTTTTTCTAAATCGCCAGCTTAACTGAAGCCACCTGTGCGATAACATGAGACAATTGTCAACGATGTCTCCCCCTCTGTGCCACGTAGTTATGTGTTATATGTGTTTCTGTTGTTCTTTCTTTCTTTGTCTTTCTCTTTGTTGTATTAATGTCTTGTGCTGTATCAGCAAAATGGACTAAGTTTCCGAAGCTGTAGTGTGTGTCTAGTCCGTAGATTTATCTTCGGATTAGATTAATATGTAATGTAATGTAAATAATGTATGTAGCTCTATATTAAAAAAAAAAAAAAAAAAAAAAAAAACAATTTTAAAAAATAAGAAAAAAAAATAAAACACTTAAACAAAGCGTCGTTCTTGTGAATTTATCCTGTTTTTGATTACAAACATCATGGAAAATAAAGACGTTTCATAGAAAAAATATCTTTAAAGGCTATTGCTATTATCTCGATTCCTTGTAAGAGGATAGAGGAATAGGTTAGGATGGTATAAGAGTGCGCGGTCGGTAAGAGTGCGCAAAGCGATTTTCTACGTTTTGAAAAGGAATATTAGACTTAATGCACTTATTTTGGAAAGATCTAAGTTAGTTTGATATGCTGTCAAAAATGCATGCAAATGTGTTTGTAAACAAAGGTGCTAGTTAAGTTTAAGTTTTGTTTAGCTCATTTTTTTCTAATTTTTCTTGCCAAACAAATTAAATTTTCCGCTAAATAACAAAAAATTAAAAGTCGAAAAGTCGACAAAAAAAAAACATTTGAGGAACACGGAAGATCGGTCATAAAGTGCATTGTGAAATACATATACTCTTCGATTACATTTCTGAACGTGTAAGAGTGCGCACCATGATGAAGTATAAGAGTGCGCGGGTTATAAGAGCAGTAAACGCTATCCAAGGCTTCAAAATTACTGGCATTTGTCCATATACCAGCAAGCAGCAGCTAGAAAAAGCAATTCCTACCAAAAAGAAACCAAATACAAGTTTTGCAAAAAACAAGCGAATGGAAGTAGTTAGGAAATGTTGAAATTTTCTCGGAACCATTAATCGAAGACTAAATAGAATGTTCCTCATGCAAGGAGTGATAGGTCGAAAAATACTCTGTTTATCTAAAGATAACCAGTTTTATTTGCGACTTATGTGCGAACTTACAACTGTGCGCAGCTGCGCACTCTTACAAACTAAGCCGCGCACTCTTACACAATAGTATGTATAAGAGTGCGCAAATGACCTAACGTGGTATTTTGTTTATAACTTTTGAATTAATACATTTTTGTTACCAGTTTTAAGTTTTTTTCGTTGCTTTGATTATAAAAAAATATATATATATTATAAAAGTTGTTCAATTCTTTTTGTTTTTATATTATTTGGTGTTTTGTCTAAAGTGCGCACCTTACCCTAATATTTTAGGAAAAATTACCATTGCTGGATTTTTAAAAATACAATCATGGAAAAAAAACGCAAATCCAAGTAATTATCTAAACTCTAAATTCACTGAATTTCTTTGTTTTCTCTAAGGAAGCAAGTAAAAGTAACTTAATTTTGTAATATCAATTTTTTCATGAAAGAATAATAAAGAAAAAATTTGATGGAACATATACGAAAATCAAATTCAGTGCTTTAAATGTGATTAAGGTTTTAAAGACGGAAATGGAGACGTACCTACCTAAATCAACACAGAGAAAAATAGACCACATAAAATAGAACAAAAACAATAAGATTTCTCTATGGTTTTCATCCAAGAAGGAAACCTTATTAAAACAATCGGGTTTTCCTTAATGTTTTAAAATCTGCAAAAAAATAAAAAAAAACGATGACCAGGCTGGGAATTGAACTGGAGACTTCAAATCATTAGTCGCCCACCTTACCACCTGAACCAACCTGCCATGAAAATATTGATCGCGATTTTTGTTCTAGTGCTAAGTTGGAAAAAAAAATCGACTTTTCAGTCAAATTTTAATAAGATTTTCTCTATAAAAATAATAAGAAATCTCCTTAAAAAAACCTTATTAATCGTTGATTTTAATAAGATTTCCTTATGAAATGTATGGACGGTAAAACGGGATCGGGTCAAAATTCTGGCTTCAAAATTCTGCTTTTCAAAATTCTGCTTTTTCAGCGAAAATTCTGTTTTTCAAAATTCTGCTTTTTTTCTATTCTGTTTTTCAAAATTCTGCTTTTTAAAATTCTGCTTTTCAAAATTCTGCCAGCATTATATTTGAACAAAAAAATTCTGCTAATTCTGTTTTTTTTTTTTATAGCATATGCGCTGGCTAAAGAAAAATACACCTCATTAATGTAATTCAACATTGGTACTTTCCTAAATTTTTTTATTTAAGTGTCGCAAATATTTTTTGAAATGCATATACTGACTTTCTTTCAAATAAAATATGTATACTAATTGGAACCGATGTTGTATATTCCTTTTCTTATTCAAATTTTTGAATATTCATCCTTATTTGATAAATTAATAAATTTTTAGTTATTTTCGGAAATGTTTAATATTAAAAACCTTTTCTTAATATTTTCAAATTTATTCATTTATAAAACAAAAATTAATTCGCATTTAAAAAATGACAAATTATGTAGGTAAGTAATCAAATAAGCAGATAATTTTTCAAAAAGATGATTTTACAGAATTCTGCAAAAAATTAAAAAAGGGTTTGGAAAATGTTAAAAAGCGCGCGCTTTTTAACATTTTCCAAACCCTTTTTTAATTTTTTGCAGAATTTTGAAAAGCAGAATTATGAAAAGCAGAATTTTGAAAAACAGAATTTTGAAAAACAGAATTTTGAAAAGCAGAATTTTGAAAGCAGAATTTTGTAAAGCAGAATTTTGAAAGCAGAATTTTGACAAAAGAATTTTGACCCCGGCAGAATTTTGACCCCAACCCCGGTAAAACAATATGGCAATCTGTTAGTTTTTAGCGGGTCATATTTTTCTCTGTGAAGTAGTAATATTTTTAGTTCTAAATCCAATATTTTTAAACTTTTACCTATACTTTTTTGAAAAGAACAATAACATGACAGGAATAACGAGAAATTCGAATGTTTAATTTTAGATAATATGTTATATCTTTTTTTCGAACATCATTGTTAACTGTACCTGCCACAGAATCGTTTTTTTTATCAGATTTTTTTTCCAAAACGATTTATTATAAATTTTAACGATTCCGAAAATGGGACATTGACTTTTTTCAAATTTTGGTTTTAGGTGTTAATAAGTAATTGCTACAAAATTGCACACCGACTTTTTCTTTAATTTAAAAAAAAAAGTTATTTATAAGAAATTAGTTTTTTTTTTAAACGGCTTTTACTATTATGAAATATTTTTTTCTAAAAATGCATCTTTTTTTGGAGCTCAATTTCATAATGTATTTTCACTTGAAGAATGAATTTTATGATTTTTTTCGGGTTGGGTTCGGTATCCCGATTTTCATAGTCCTGTTTTTTAAATTCCTACCATTAAAATCTCGTTTTTTTTTCCCGAGGTTATTTTACAAAAAATTGTCAAAGTTTTCTTGTATCACGCACCGTTTAGAAAACATATCACTTCAAACTCGCATATTTTTTTCTTCATATTTTAATATTTGTTATTTTAATCAAATTATATGGGATAGTTTGAAATGTTGTAATGTCTAAACGGTAAGTGATACAAAAAACTTTATATAACAATTTTTTTGTAAAATAACCTAAGCTAAAATTTGTAGAACATAATTTTTGTCTAAAACTTACCGTTTTTAAAATAAAAAATTTTGTGAACTTTGACCCCATATATTGGGACTAGTGGACAGAGGAAACTTCAGGACTTTTCACAGATTGTAAACCAACCTAACACCAAGCTGTATACCAAAAATCAGCCTGTTACAAATTTTTTTTTACAATTTTTCATATATTATAAATGGATTACAGAACATTTTTAAATTGATATAACTTATTGATATAACAAAAGGTATTTCGTCCAAATTCAAAATTTATCGATTTAGAAATTATGATTTTAAAGAAATTATGTATTTTTATTTTGATGGGATAAAAAGGGCTTTTATATAAATTAAAAATTAACTGGGGTATAGAATATAGATCAGAATGATCTTGGAATTTAAATGTCCATTCAAGGGTAGAGGGAGAGATATTTTTATTCATGCTTCAACAAACACATTGGTGTTAATTTTCATTAGCTGCACGTTGAAGCGATTAAGCCTACTCTAGTTAAGCAGTCTTTAAGTTCCAAACACATTTTTCAGTTTTTTTTAGTTTAAAATACCTACTTTAAACTAGTCTTCTATAATTTAATTAGATAATTGAGACAGATAATTGAGTGAAAAAAAAACGAACCGTAGACATAAAATTAACAGTTTGCAAAAAAAATATTAAGATTTTAATTTTAACTGATTTGACATCAATCAGATTGAGCGTACAAGTACCTTATTACACACTTTTAACCATATTTTTAAATCAGTTTTAAGAACAAAATTTCATAAATATTACTTAACTATCGTATATCTCCAAAAGCATATACTCATTAAAAAAATCAAAGTCAAATTGCATTTCTTATTTTTTTTTAATTTATTCCTATAACATCACTTTACAACAACTCTCTGCTAATTTACACACCTGCCAATTAAGTGCACAACCGTTTCGTAAAAGTTTTTTCTTACCAAGAGATTAAACGACCTCCACTCAACCAATGAAACACTTTTTCTATAAGTTCGCTCTCAAGAATTATCTTATCTAAATTTGCTTGAATGACATTACCGGTGCTCAACTAATTTCTTAGACTTTCCAACTTGGTAGTACCTACTCTTTCGTTTCTTTTTTTAAGTGATTTTCTTCTTCTTCGTAAAGGACCTCATCTCCATGCAATGAAAGTCTTCCGTTTTAAAATTTAAGGACTATTTTTTCCGTTTTATAATCTTCAACAAAAAAAAAGACGGTAGAAAAAAAAAACTCTTAAGGCCATCATTTAAATTGCTTCCCAACCATAGATTGAAAAAAAATGGATTTCAATCAGTGAATGAAGAGATTCTTTGTGCACCTGGTCTATATGTATGTAATGTATGTAGATGCTCCTTGCATCCTTCATGGTCGTAATCATTTTGAATACGAAAAAAAAGAAAAATTGCACCCAATTTTTTTTTTCTCATCTTTTGGCATAGGAAGTTCTTCGTCAGAAGGGCACTCGAAGAGCCATTCACCGTGTAATTTAGCAAAACGAGAAAAATCTCTGAAAAAGTTAACATGCCAAAAGCTTCCTTTTTGCCCTCCGAAAAAAAATGAACCCTCCGAGTTAGAAATGCAAGTCTTTAAGCAGCACCAGCGCCGAGTATATAGATGAAACTATGACCCACTTGTAAGATTACAAGTGCATCTCTCTCCTTGAACTCTTTCATAATGTGTGCCTGTGATTGTTCCTGTGATGCAGTGCTTGAACTTTTTAATTTGAAAAATGTCCCTTTTTGCTCTTGCAGCTTACAGAAAATGCCAGACTACAGACGTCTTTTGTAATTCGGTTGGTGGTGCTGCTCCCGAAGGTGGCCGATTATCTGGGCCATGTGTGCCAAAGGAGAAACGTTGTGATGGTTATCTGGACTGTCGAAATGGGCGTGACGAAGATGACTGTACGGGTGAATCGTGTCGCTTGGATCAGTTTCGGTGTGCCAATGGACAGAAATGCATTGATGCCGCATTGAAGTGCAATCACCGCGATGACTGTGGTGACAAGTCCGACGAACAAGGATGCAGTAAGTAGCTATATTTTCAACTGCGATGTGTGTCTACATCCATTAAGGCTTTGTGTTCAACTCCGCCTTTTGTTTTCTCTTACTCTATAGATTTTCCACCATGTCACAATGGTCAGTTCCGGTGCACAAATGCTCTATGCATTCCTGCCAACTTCTACTGTGATGGCTATCACGATTGTGCTGACGAAAGTGATGAGGCAAATTGTACAGCGATAGCTTGCCCTGATAATAAGTTCCTTTGTCCACGAGGCGGTCCTGGTGGCTCACCCAAATGTATCCTTAAATCACAGCTGTGCGATGGTAAACGCGACTGTGAGGATGGCAGTGATGAGGAAACTGCTTGTTGTAAGTATATTCTACTCTTTTGTCTTGGTTATATATAATCTCGTTGCTAATTAAATTGGTCTGTTCCCTAGCAACTGCTTCATGTCCTGCTCTTGGTTGTGAACACAAATGTGGTTCATCTCTGACTGGTGGTGTATGCTACTGTCGTCCAGGACAATCGCTTGCTGCTGATAATAGAACGTGTGTGGATTTGGATGAATGCGCGGAATGGGGTCACTGTGACCAGCTTTGCACAAATACTGAAGGTTCCTACATTTGCAACTGTGCCAGTGGCTATTCCCTTATCAATAATTCTAAGTGTATAGCTGGAGATGCGAATAACCTTGAGTTGATTTTTGCGCATGATCGAGCTATTGTTCGCATGTCATCGCATGGAAATGATCCTCGAAGTGTGGCTAACGCTACTGCAGCTAGTGGACTGGCTTTTCATTATGGACGAAATACACTTTATTGGTCTGACACTAAAACCCGCAAGGTGCAATCTCTGCAGTTGGAGGAATTCAATGGTGCAATTAATCCGCTAGACTTAACTTTGCCTGGAACATGGGCACCAGTCGCACTGGCTGTTGATTGGGTGGGAGATAAGATTTATGTGGCCGATTTGGTTGGACAGAAAATCGATGTTTTTGAGCTGAGTGGGAACTGGCATGCCGTTGTGTTGGGATCAAATTTGACAAGCCCGGCCGATCTGGCGCTCGATCCAACTTCTGGTTTGATGTTCGTTGCTGATGGGGGACAAGTTCTGAGAGCTCATATGGATGGTACACATGCAACATCTGTTGTATCTGAGGCAGCCTATAAGGCTTCAGGTGTTACAGTTGACATAATTTCAAAACGAGTCTTTTGGTGTGACTCACTTTTAGACTATATTGAATCGGTAGACTATGAAGGTAACAATCGTGTTATGGTCTTGCGAGGTCAACAAGTTCCAAGCCCATCTAGACTAGCATTGTTTGAAAATAGAATTTACTGGACAGATGCAACAAAACAAGGAATCATGTCCGTGGACAAGTTCGAAGGACCAGCTTCAATTCAAGTCACATATAAGGCAAAGGATATTCGAGAACCAAAAGCTATAATTGCAGTTCACGCCCTCAGCCAACCAAAGGTATCTAACCCTTGTGGAAACAATAATGGTGGATGTAATCATATGTGTATTGTGACAGCCGTTAAGGGAGCTCCCTCAGGTTTGGGATACCGATGTGCCTGTAATACAGGTTACCAGTTGCAAAAAGATCTGAAAAACTGTAAAATAGTTCGGGAATTTTTGATGTACTCTCAACAACGTTTTATCAAGGGAAAAGTTTTGGAACCAGTTATTGAGGGATTCAGTGATGCAATTCTGCCTGTTGTTTCAAGGCGGGCAAGATTTGTCGGACTTGATTATGATTCTCGTGATGAATTCATTTACTACTCGGATGTTCTTCAAGATGTTATCTATCGAGTGCACCGAAATGGCACTGGAAGGGAGATTGTTTTAGCTTCCCAGAATGAAGGTGTTGAAGGCTTGGCTGTAGATTGGGCTTCAAAGAATTTATACTACATCGACAGTCGCAAGGGAACATTGAATGTTCTATCAACACGTAACGTTACCCACCGAAGAACCCTCCTCAAGAATCTTAAGAGACCTAGAGCTATTGTAGTCCATCCAAATCGAGGTTTTATATTCTTCTCCGAATGGGATCGACCAGCTAACATTACCAGAGCTAATACTGATGGAACAAATCTTTTGGTATTCAAAAATGTGACGTTAGGGTGGCCAAATGGATTGTCGATCGATTTCAAAGCTGATCGCGTGTATTGGTGTGATGCGTTACTTGATCATGTTCAACACTCAAACCTCGATGGTACCGATATTCGAACAGTGAATTCCCGTCTTGTAAGGCATCCATTTTCAATTGTCATTCACAATGAATGGATGTACATTACAGATTGGAGACTTGATGCTATTATACGACTGCACAAGCTTACTGGGGAACAAGAGGAAATGATGGTTCGAGAGCCACAAACTAACCGATTATATGGTGTTAAGGTTTACAGTAGGGATGTGCAAAAGATCGAAGAGAAACAACCTTGTCATAATAATAATGGAGGTTGTGAGAAAATCTGTTTTGCTGTTCCAAAGAATGACTCGTTAGGAGAACTCCAATCAAGGTGTTCCTGTCCATATGGTGAACGATTGGCTGACGATGAGCGTTCTTGTGTAGCCGATCCAACTGCTGAACCACCAGTGCAACCTTGTCCGAACTCATGGGACTTTACTTGCAATAACCAGAGATGTATTCCTAAATCATGGGTTTGTGATGGAGATGATGATTGTCTAGACAACAGCGATGAAGAACAGAACTGTACAAGTAAGTTTGAACCTTTAAAAGCTTTGGTTTACAACATGACTAAATTTCAATTCTCTTTTTTCAGAACCAACTTGTGGATCCAACGAATTCCAATGCAAATCTGGTCGTTGTATTCCTCTCAACTTCCGCTGTGACCAAGAAAACGATTGCGGTGATAACTCTGATGAACTTGAATGTGGCAATGTTACTTGTGGAGCTGCCCAGTTTGCCTGTGCCAATGGTCGATGCATTCCAAATATGTGGAAGTGTGACAGTGAAAACGATTGTGGAGATGGTTCGGATGAAGGAGATTTCTGTGCCGAAAAGACTTGTGCTTATTTCCAGTTCACGTGTCCCAGAACAGGACATTGCATTCCTCAGAGTTGGGTGTGTGACGGTGATGATGATTGTTTCGATAAACAAGATGAGAAAGATTGCCCACCAATTACCTGCCTGGCGAACCAATTCAAGTGTGCAGACTTGCGACAATGTGTTGAAGAATCATACAAGTGTGATGGTATTCCAGATTGTAATGATGGTAGTGACGAACTTGGCTGTCCATCGACAGGTCCTAATCAATGTAATATGGAAAAACACTTCCGATGCAAGGGTTCTGGATTCTGTATTCCAATTTCTTGGCATTGTGATGGTTCCAATGATTGCTCTGATCACTCAGATGAAGAAGATTGCGGACAAATTTCGTGTGCACCGAACTTCTTTAAATGTAACAACTCAAACTGTGTATTCAAGGCCTACATTTGCGATGGAAAAGATGATTGTGGTGATGGATCTGATGAAAGTTCAATGCATGCTTGTGTTGCACCGCCATTTAAGTGTCCTCATGGACAATGGCAATGTCCTGGAGTTACAGAGAGATGTGTGAATATTACATCGGTTTGTGATGGCTCTCCAGATTGTCCAAATGGTTCTGATGAAGGTGAAGGTTGTGACCTCGCGGAGTGTCAACATCAAACGGGACTTTGTTCGAGTGGATGCCAAAAGACACCGTTGGGCGCCATGTGTATTTGCCCACCTGGTTCAGAACTCGGAACTGATGGCTATACATGCGAAGATATTAATGAATGTGACCCACCAGGTTTGTGTTCACAAGCCTGTACAAACACCAAGGGATCCTACTTCTGCTCCTGTACCGATGGATACGTTCTCGAACCAAATAAGCATAACTGTAAAGCAGTTAATCACTCAGCAGCTTTCTTAATTATATCAAACCGTCATTCCATCCTTGTAGCTGATCTTAAAGAACAAGGTCTTGAGAGGGTACCCATTATTGTTGAGAATGTTGTAGCAACTGCATCAAACATGCACACTGGAACAATCTTCTGGAGTGACATGAAACTGAAGAAGATTTCTCGATTAGACCGAGGAATGGAACCCCAAGAAATCATTACAACTGGGCTAGATTTAGTCGAAGGCTTGGCTTATGATTGGGTTGGACAAAATCTCTACTGGCTTGATAGTAAACTAAACACCATTGAGGTTTCTTCAGAGAATGGATCAAATAGGTTAGTCTTGGTGAGGGAGAATATTACTCAACCTCGAGGAATGTGCTTGGATCCAAGTGAAGGTGCTAGATTTATTTTCTGGACAGATTGGGGTGAAAATCCAAGAATCGAAAGAATTGGAATGGATGGAACTATGCGTGAAACTATTATCAACACAAAGATCTACTGGCCAAATGGATTGACTCTGGATATTGCCACGAAGAGAGTTTATTTTGCCGATTCGAAATTGGACTTTATCGATTTTTGTTACTACAATGGAACTGGACGGCAACAGGTACTAGCTGGAAGTCATTATCTTCTACATCCGCATTCGTTGTCTCTGTTTGAAGATACACTTTACTGGACCGATCGACAACTTAACAGAGTCTTATCGGCAAATAAGTTCCGTGGAAAGAATCAAACTGTTGTATCACATTTGATCAGTCAACCATTATCAATCCACGTACATCATCCATCGCTCCAGCCAATGTATGAGAATCCTTGCATGAGGGCCAATTGTCAACATTTATGTTTGCTAAGTCCAAGTGCTAAGGAGGGTTACTCATGCAAGTGTAAACCAGGCTTTAAACTTCTCTCAGAAGGACGTTGCATTGAAGAAGAGAATCCATTTATCATGGTTGTCAAGGGAACACAGATTGTTGATATACCACTTAATGGAGGTGATGCTAGGGCTGGATCCTTAGCACCAGTTATCGGAATTGATAGCAGTACTGGATTGGACTTTGACCGAAAGGGTGAAACTCTCTTCTGGGTTCAAGGTCGTGAAGATGATGATGAGAATTGTACCATTTATACGACACCTTATGGAGGCGGAAACAAAACTCAATTCCTTGGCATGGACACTGGAATTGTTGGAGCACCATACACAATCGCTTTTGATTGGCTGGGTAGAAATATTTATATGGGAAATAGAGTTGCCAGTAATATTGAAGCAGTTCGTGTTGATGGCAAGATCAAGTACAGGACAATTATTTTGGCAAATGATGGTAATAGAACATCAGTCTCGAAGCCTAAGGCATTGACTATTGATCCTAGTGAAGGAAAACTATTCTGGATCGATGAAGGAGGCTTTGGGGTACCAGTGAAGATTGGAAGAGTTAACATGGCTGGAACGAATTCAATTGTCTTGAAAGACGACATAGATCGACCTGAAAGTATAGCACTTGATATCGAGAAAAAACAGATTTACTACAGCACACAGTTCCCATCAGCAGTTTGTGCCATGGATTACAGCGGAGAAAACCACAGGGTTATACTGTCTGAAGCAAATGCCATTGCAAGACCTAAAAGCTTAGGTATTCTTGACTCAAGGCTGTACTACTTGGATCCAGTTTATGAGAAAATTGTAAGAGTAGACTTGCCAAGAGGAGATAATCCCAAAGTAATCATTGACAATGAACCAGATTTGAAGAACATGATGATCTACAAGAAACGATCAATGATGCAACACCCATGTCAAACCAACAATGGTGGATGTGAGCATTTGTGTATTCCTGATGAGGGATCGTCCAGAACTTGTGCCTGTGGAATTGGCTACCGAAAGGAAAATGACATCAACTGTGTGGCTTATAAGACATTTGCTGTAGTATCACAATTAGATATGACTCGTGGATACAGTCTTACAGATAGTTCGGAAGCTATGGTTCCAATAAGTGGATCTGGACATCATATTCTACATGTGGATGTCGTTTTCCGGGAACAATGGATTTACTGGGCTGAATATAATCGCGGTTATTGGAATGGTATATTCCGAATTCGACCAAATGGTACTGAACTTCAACACATCATCAAAGACGGTATTGGAAGTAATGGAATTAGAGGCATAACTATCGATTGGGTTGCTGGTAATTTGTACTTCACCAATGTATTTCCTCATGAAAACTATGTCGAAGTGAGTTGGTTAGATGGATCAAACCGCAAAATTTTGGTCAAAACCACCAATGATGCTCCAAGAGAGCTAGCGGTCAATCCAATCAAGAGATTACTCTATTGGATCGATTATGGACAATATCCAAGAATTGGTAAAGCCTATCTTGATGGATCTAACTGGACTCCAGTTGTAACTTCGGGAATTTCAAACCCCCGTGACTTGACTGTTGATATGCTGACACATGACGTTTATTGGGTTGATTCGAAATTGGATACTATTCAGAAAATTTCATACTCGGGTGGAAATCGACAAATTATTCGTCGAAATCTACCAAATCCAATGGGAATTGCTATATACCTTGGTGATGTTTACTGGGTTGATCGTAATCTTATGACAGTTTTCAAGGCTTCCAAACTTCCTGGAAATAATTCAATGCCCGAAAGAGTTCGCACTAATTTACAAAAACTTCGTGACATTGCCATTTACAATATCAACAATCAGCCACCAGATGAGGGTAACCCTTGTGCCCGTTTGGGTAATGGAGGTTGTGACCAACTATGTTTCAGTTTCCCACCAGATGCATCAAGCCCATCTAGAATGAACTTTAAATGTGATTGTGCAACAGGAAAACTTAACACAGACGGAAGAAAATGTGAAACAGTAAACGAATACTTGGTCTTTGCAACGAGAACAGAAATTAGAGCTGTCAATCTAGACCCTAGGTCAACACAAGTGCCCTTCGCCCCAATGACAAATCTAACAAATGTTGTTGGTCTTGATTTTGATTATAAGGAAAATCGACTTTTGTACACACAAATCCGTCCATGGGCAAAGATTGCCCATACCAAGGCTAATAATCCAACTTTGGAAGATGTCACTGTGGTATTGAATAAGGGTATCAATCCGGAGGGTATTGCTTATGATTGGACACAAAATAAAATCTACTGGACAGATAGTTCGAATAATTCAATATACGCCATGAATCTTGATGGATCTGAACAAGTTATGATTGCAAGAGTTGAACGACCAAGAGCTATTGTCCTAGATCCATGCAATGGAACACTTTTCTTCACCGATTGGGGTCGTTTTGGAACTTCGGGTAAGATTTTCCGCACAACAATGGCTGGATCGCTAAAGAGAGCGATAGTTGACAAAGAGCTATCCCAACCTAGTGGACTTGCAATCGATTATGATGAACGAAAACTTTACTGGACAGATGCTGTCCGGGAAAAGATCGAACGGGCTAATTTGGACGGAGGTGAAAGGGAACTATTAGTTGCGGCAACAATTTATCCATTTGCCATTAGTGTCTTTAGGAATTACATATATTGGACAGATTTGCAACTTCGTGGAGTATATCGTGCTGAGAAACATACCGGTGCTAATATGGTTGAGATTGTCAAACGCCTTGAAGACTCACCACGTGACATAAGGGTCTATAGTTTGGAACGTCAAAAGTGTCAAGTAAATCCATGCCAGATTAATAATGGAGGTTGTGCACAGAGTTGCCACCCAGCACCAAATGGCAAAGCTGAATGTAAATGTGACGATAACTCGAAATTGGTCAACGAAGGCCGAATGTGCGCTCCAAGAAACAACACCTGCGAATCAAGCAAATTCTACTGTCAAAATGGAAAATGTATTTCACGAATGTGGTCTTGCGATGGAGATGATGATTGCGGAGATAACTCCGATGAAGATCCCAACTACTGTGCTTTCCATTCATGCTCGCCAAATGAATTCCGCTGCAATAACGGTCGATGCATATTCAAATCTTGGAAATGTGATCATGAAAACGATTGCAAAGATGGTTCCGATGAAGTTGGATGCACCTATCCACCGTGTGTGGATGGTGAGTTTACATGCAACAATGGAAGATGTATTCCAATGGCTCAGGTTTGTAATGGTGTCAATGATTGTAAGGACAATGCAACTTCCGATGAAACACATGAACGCTGTCCCACAAATACTACTTGCCCACCAAATCATTTGAAATGTGAGAAAACTAACATTTGCGTGGAACCTTACTGGCTTTGTGATGGAGATAATGATTGTGGTGATAACTCTGATGAAGATCCTCTACATTGTGGACAAAGAACTTGCCCACAAAACAGTTTCCGTTGTCCAAATCATCGTTGTATTCCTGCAACATGGTATTGTGACGGAGATGACGATTGTGGTGATGGGGCTGACGAACCACCAGAGTATTGTAAATCCGAAGGAAGGACATGCTTTGGTGATCTATTTACTTGTGATAATGGAAATTGTATTCCAAGGATTTACATTTGCGATGGTGATAATGATTGTTTGGATAACAGTGATGAAGATAGTAGACATCAATGCAGTAAGTTAAAAAAACTGATCGGATTTTGATGAAATTTTTAATATCTTATTTTTGTGTTTATAGACGATCGGAAATGTGATGAAGAAACAGAGTTTACTTGTGTTGAAAATAAGGCTTGGGGACGTGCTCAATGTATTCCAAGGAAATGGATTTGTGATGGTGATCCAGATTGTGTAGATGGCGCTGATGAGAATACAACACTTCATAGTTGTTCAACTCAGCAACCATGCGCTGAGGATATGTTCACTTGTGGCAATAACCGGTGCATCAATAAGGTTAGTATCTAGGGATGGGTGGCTGGTGGGGGTAAGCAACTAAAGGTTCTGGTAGGTCTGCTTTATGGTTCCTAGCTTTTTATGACCTTTAAAAAATTCAGAACTTTTAGGAAATTTGTCTTGAAACCAGCTATTTTCAAGTCTGTGATAACTGATTAAAATCTAATCAATTAATTTTAGGGCTGGGTTTGTGATCATGACAATGATTGTGGTGACGGAACTGATGAAGGCAAATTCTGCAACTCCAAATACAAAACTTGTTCTCCTCAAGAATTCACTTGCCAGAACTTCAAGTGTATTCGCACTCAATACAGATGTGATGGTGAAGATGATTGTGGTGATCATTCTGACGAAGTTGGTTGTAAAAAAGAGAATGTTACTTGTCCAGCTGGACAGTTTACCTGTACCAATGGTCAATGCATTGACTATCATTTGGTTTGTAACAAAGTGGCAGACTGTTCGGATGAATCCGATGAACCTTCTCATTGTAATGTGGACGAGTGTGCCAAGGTTGAAATTCACCAATGTGGTCATAAGTGTGTTGATACACTTACAAGTTACTATTGTGATTGTAATCAGGGTTACAAGTAAGTACAAATTGGTGACTTATGTTGAAATTTTGATAATATCCGTAAATTTATTTAAAGGCTTCTTGCTGATGGAAAAGCTTGTGCAGATATTGACGAGTGCCTGGAACTTCCTGGAGCTTGTTCGCAACATTGTTCCAATACTCCTGGAAGTTACTATTGCAAATGTAACGAACGATATTACGAACGTCAACTTGACGAACACACCTGCAAACGAAAGGATAACGAAACTGCTTGGCTTATCTTCACCAATAAATACTATGTTCGAAACATGTCCTTGGATGGCAAGCAATACAATCTAATGCATCAAGATCTTATGAACGTTGTTGCTTTGGATTTTGATTTCCAAGAGGATTACATGTACTTCTGTGATGTTACAGCAAAGACTATCTTCCGATCGAAATACAATAGCATGGAAGAGAAGCCTACCCGCGAGGCTGTAGTTCGTCATGATTCACATGGTCTTGAAGGTATTGCTGTAGATTGGGTTGGAAGAAAACTTTACTGGCTCGATAGACATTCCAAGAATCTCGACGTAGCTGAATTAGATGGAACAAAACGAAAGACTTTGCGAAGTGGTGTTGTTGATCCTCGAGCTATTGTTGTTCATCCTGGCATTGGTTATCTCTACTTTACATCATGGCATCTGCAAGCTTATATTGCTAAAATGGGTATGGATGGATCAAACTTAACAAGAATTCTAACATGGGAAGATGATATTGCTTGGCCAAATGCTCTAGCTATTGATTACTTTACCGATCGTATATATTGGGCAGATGCTCATTTAGATTATATAGCTTATGCTGATTTGGAAGGACGACACAGGCATATAGTTTTATCTGGAGCTAAAGTTCCTCATGTATTTGCGATATCATTGTTTGATGATTATTTATATTGGACCGATTGGAATTTGAAGGCAATTATGAGGGCAAACAAATTTACTGGCAAGGAATTGACCACCTTGCGCAACACTACCCACCGACCATATGACGTACATATCAATCATAGACTGAGGCAGGTTCCTTATACAAATCCTTGCGGCAAAACAAACGGTGGATGCTCACATCTTTGCCTCATTTCACCACCAGCTGAATCGACATATCTGAATATTGAAGGGTATATTGAGGAAGGAGCTCCAAGCTATAAATGTGCTTGCCCTAACCAGTTCTATCTGGCCAGGGATAGTAAAACTTGTATTGCCAATTGTACAACTGGCCAACATCGTTGTGAAGGAAATGATGAGAAGTGTATTCCATGGTTCTGGAAGTGTGACGGAGAAAAGGATTGCAAAGACGGATCTGATGAACCAGCTACATGTCCAGCTCGACACTGTCGGGCAGGAACATTCCAGTGCAAGAATACGAACTGTACTCCATCGGCAACGATATGTGATGGAACAGATGATTGTGGAGATGGTAGCGATGAGCAAAATTGTGATCTACCATGTCCTGACTCTGACTTTAAATGCAAGTCCAGTGGACGTTGTATATTAGATAGTTGGCGTTGCGATGGAGATGCTGATTGTAAGGATGGCAGTGATGAGGATCCTGCTGTATGCCGTAAGTTAAGACCATAAGGTTCCAAAAGAACTTTTTTATACAAATTTGAATCATTTCAGATAAACGGACATGTGATCCGGATACAGAATTTAGCTGCAAGAACGGTCGTTGCATACCCAAGCTATGGATGTGTGACTTCGATAACGATTGTGGTGATGATTCTGATGAACCAGCTTACATGTGCCGTCAGAGAAACTGCACAACTGGATGGCAGAGATGCCCAGGACAATCGAACTACAGATGTATTCCCAAATGGTTGTTCTGCGATGGTAAGGATGATTGCCGTGACAATAGTGATGAGCTACCAGAAAACTGTCCAAAATGTTCGACTGAAACTGACTTCAAGTGCGGCAATAACCGTTGTATTCCAAAGTAGGTCTCCCTTCAATAATCTCTCTAATCTAACTAATCTAACATTTTTCCTTCTCTCCAGACAATGGATGTGTGACTTTGCAGATGATTGTGGCGATGGAAGCGATGAAGCTGATACTCTTTGCAAGGGTAACTACAGAGAGTGCTCTGAATCTGAATTCCATTGTGGTAATGGCAAGTGTATATCATCTCGTTGGCGATGTGATCATGAGGATGATTGTGGAGACAACACTGATGAAATGAATTGTGAAGGTTACCAATGTAAGAATGGAACCTTCCAATGTTCGTCTGGTCATTGTATTGCATCATACTTCCGTTGCGATGGTGATCGGGATTGTAGGGATATGTCTGATGAAATCAATTGTCCACCACGTTTCCCAGGTGGAAGGTATTGTCCGGAATCTCGATTCCAATGTGCCAATAACTTGTGTGTATCACCTTCGGATCTATGTGATGGAACCGATGATTGTGGTGATGGAACGGATGAGGATCCAAAGGTTTGTTCGAACTTTAACTGTGATACGTTGAGGCGATTCCAATGTGCCAACCATCGATGTGTGGCTAGGTATCAGATTTGTGATGGAGTCGATAATTGTGGTGATGGTTCGGATGAGAACAATATGACTTTATGTGCTACCAAGCAAAGACCCTGCGATCTGTACACACAATATCAATGTGCTAATAAGAATTGTGTTGAAAGATCACAAGTTTGTGATTATTCAGATGATTGTGGAGATGCTTCTGATGAATTGGGATGTCATGAAAGTAGTTCATGCTCTGAATTGACCCGTGGAGGTTGTGAACATCATTGTCACAATTTGACAGATGGAGGCTATATTTGTGCTTGTTATCCTGGTTATATCATCTCGAAGGATCAAAAGAAGAGATGTGATGATATTGATGAGTGTGCTACGAGAACTCACAGTTGCAGTCACCAGTGTCACAATTTGAATGGAACTTATTCATGTTCATGCAGAGAAGGATTTAGGCTAGTCGATGGAATGTCTGGAGTTTGCAAGGCTATTAAGGATGATGTTGTTTTGGTATTCGCAAACGGCCCTGAGATTCGAGGTCTTGATTTACAGAAACATGAGGAATTCGATGTAGTGGCAGCTGAGAAGCGTATTGAAGCTCTGGATTATAATGCTGAAGCACAAATTATCTTCTGGGCTGATAGTTATGACAAAACAATCAAACGTTCTTACATGATCAATGCCTTGGATGGGCAAGCAAAGATTGGTTTTGCTCAGGACTTAAACATGAAGGGTGGATCGAAGCCAACAGCTGTTGCAGTAGATTGGTTAGCTGATAACTTGTACTGGACTGAAGTGGATAGGACTGGTTCCAAACCACGAGGACGTGTAATGGTTGCTAAGACAGACGGACGTTATAGAAGAGCTGTAGTTAGTGCTGGATTAGAGGTGCCCACTGCGATAGCAGTCGATCCTCAGTTAGGTAGAATGTTCTGGGCCGATGCTGGTTCAGCTCCAAAGATCGAAGTATCTTGGATGGATGGATCTAAACGTAGACCACTGATTACTGAAGCCATTCGGCATCCAGCTGGACTTACTATCGATTATTCTCAAGATCACATTATTTACTGGGTTGATTCTAAACTGAATACGATTGAATCAAGTCGACCTGATGGTTCACTGAGAAAGACAATTGTCAAGGGTGAACAATTGCGTCATCCGGTTTCATTGGACATTTTTGAATCCACAATGTATTGGGTAACACGGGATAGTGGAGAGTTGATGCAACAAGACAAGTTTGGTCGCGGAGTGCAAGTGATAGTACAAAGAAACTTAGTAAATCCTTCCGGTTTGAAGGTTTATCATGAAAAACGTTACAACACTTCTCTTCGTAATCCATGCTTCGAAAGTAGTTGTTCACACTTGTGTCTTCTTGTTCCTGGAGGTCGTCGTTGTGCATGTCCCGATAATTCTGGTCCACTTCCATCGCACCGATCGACAGCTGAAGTGATTTGTGATGCACCAGCTGAACGACCAAGAGCATCTCCAAGAGCCTGTCCATGTCAAAACGGAGGTCTTTGTAGTGAAAATGTACGAGGTGATTTGGTTTGTGAATGTTTGTCAGATTTCATGGGCGATCATTGCGAGCGTGTCGTAGGAGGAGCATTTGGACCAGGAGGTGGAAATGTTGCTGCTGTTGTAATTCCAATTATGGTTATATTATTGGTGATATTAGCTGCTGGTGGAGTTTGGTATGTCATAAGGAAGAAACCATTGTAAGTTAAAGAGTTGAATTAACATGATGAGTAGTTAACTTAATATTTAAATTTTTTTGTTTTTTTTTTTTAGTGGAAAATTGGCAAGATTACCAACACTTTCATCATCGCAAAGTGTTACATTCCGTCATGGAACAAATGTTGAATTCAATGCACCTGGATTCCAAAATATGCCACCACCAAGTGAGGTCCCTCCAATGGATAGCTATAATTTACAAACAGTGAATAGTAGTAATAAGGCGCGTGATTTCTCGAATCCAATGTATGATGCTGTACAATCGGGTACGACATCAGATCCAAGTATTGGAAATGGATCAGGTAAATAATAAATTCTTACTCTTAAAAAGCTATAGAGTAAAAAAAACAACAACGAATTATTTCAAACTTTGTCAAAACACTTAAAAGGTTTAGGGACCTGTAAAAGGTTAATTCCTTGCATTGTGTTTATTGCCAATTTTCTACCTAGTGAAAATTGTTTGTTTAAACGGTTAGATAATTTTATAAAAAGAAGTAGACAAATCATTGGTAGAAAATCGGCTGACAACTGCTGACAATTTTGTATTCTTCCAATCAAAAATTGTCTGTTAACATGTTTGAAAGACTTTAGAAAAGCAAACTTGTGAATAATGTGTTAAATCCAAAGCCAATTTAATTTATTTTTCTCAAGATATCTGACATCTGAAACGAAAGTCATTTTACATTTTTATTGAAACAATAAGAAAAATGCCGATTGTTTTTTAAACTCTGTTCTACATTTTTTGATGTTTTTTTGCAGCCAAGAAATTTAATTTAAATAATATAAATTTTTTTTAAATTACAATTACAAACAAAGTTTTTCTGACCTCAGAACGAAGTAATCGGTTAGGATGTTTACGAGAAATTCAAACTTCAAGAATATAGTAGTAGGTACTTAATTTGCAACAGTTCATTTATTTTTGCCGTAAATGATTTATATTGAAAGTTTCGAATCCAAAATTTTTAAATTACTTTTGCTAAATAGATACTACTAACGATGTATGTAAATTTCATAGTTTTGACAAAGTGCAAAATTTTTTTAATATTTCACTTCACATATATCACATTCATGTTACTACGAAAAAATGCTTTCATTAGACTTACCATCAATCAATGTATTTTCTTCTTTACAGGAATTTATGAAGTTCCACATGACATCAATTCAAAATTGAAACCAGTCGGACCATTTACCGAACCAGTATCAGCAATTTTAGCGCCCAGCAGTATAACGCACAAGTCATCACCGCAACTGCAATTGCGTACCAGAGAACTGGATCCATCAGCCGATACAGGAAAAGATACGCAATACCTTGTTGAAGAGGATAAGTCTGAATGCTGATATTAAATTAAACACTTGCAATATTGTCTACCCCCAACTCCTCCTTGACATCACATACACAAATATTCACACATTTTAAATCTCACCTTTTTGCTATAACCTTTAAGAACACACAACAAATAAAAATAAAATTTGAACTGTCCAAAAAATAAAACAACAACAACAAAAAGAAAAACACAAACAAAAAATGCATAGGTACTTCCGGCTGCCATTTTGTATTGAAAAAAAACACATATTTTTATGACAATATTGATACATATGATTGAAAAACAAAAAACAAAATGTTATCATTAAAATATAATATTTTACACACAAAATAAGTATTTTTATAAACATTCCAAAAGAAAAAAACATACATTCCTCCCCGCCACTGAAGCCACTGCTGCTGCTGGAACTTGCAATGACCTCAAAAACATGTTTCGTCCGTTAAGCGTTTTTGTTTTGTTTTTTTTTTTTATTAAAAAATGTAAAGTTTTAATGAAAAAAAGTATATATATAATATATGTAATATTCAAATCAAAGCAATATTTTTTAAGATATTATTTATATTTAAAAATCAATTAATGTTAAATTTTGTATTATAAAAAAAAAACTTTAAGAAAAATTGCTAAAAAGCTAAGCTTTTAAGTTAACTTTGAATTTTCAAAAACCCCATAGCATAAACAATAAAAAACAAAAAAAAAACATGCAATTTGTTATACATTGTTAAGCGTATTATAGATTTTTCAATTATATTTGTTGAACAAAAAATAAAATCGTTATAATTTTTTTTCTCAAATTTTATAGTTTCTTTATTAAACCTATATGTTTTGTTTTGTAATTTAATTAAAAAATATTCTATACTGTGGTTAAAAATTAGAACAAACAAAAAGAAGCGATTAGTTAATAAAATTAGAGAAAAATATACATAATTATAGAGTATTGAAAAAAAACAGGAAACAAAAAAAAATTAAATTTAACACACGTGTAGGTACATATATAAAAAACAAAAAGAACAAAGAGAGTATATTTATATTTTAGAGAAAAATATGTAAAAAGTTAAAAAAGAATTATTAAAACAAAAACAAAAAAAGAAATTTTATATATATTTTTATATAACGATATCGATAAAAAAAAAACAGTATAACTATAAAAAAAAACGAAACTAAGAAGAAAATGCGCCATTTTGAAAGAAAAAAAATAATTATTGAACCTAAGTACTATTTTTAAAAATAAAAAAAAGCGAATATAAAAAATGTTTTGTGTATAAATTGTAAAAAAATAAACATCTAACGAAAGAAGAATATATCAATTTAAATGGGAAAAATAAAGAAAAAAAAATAAATAATAATCATAATAATTCAAGTGTAAGTTAATATTTAGTTTTAATAAAATATACCTACCAATTTTATTTCTCTGCTCTTTTTTTTTGTTTTACTTTTACTATTGTTTCTTAATCATTCATAATGTTAAATAAGTTTATATTTTTGTTTGTTTTTTGCTTTTATTTTCTTGCAATCAAGAAAATGAAATATTTTATTTGTGAGTAGCTATTTTTTGATTTTATTTTATTCTTTGTACATTTACTTTTTTAAATAATTTTATTTTTATTCTGTCGAATATTGCTTCGTCGTATAGAAGAATACGGTTGCATAAAACAAAAATAAAAAAGATAAAAAAAAATAAATGGTTGTTAGGAAGTTATACATTAAATGGACGTATTTAAAATCTACGTTTGTATTATTTACCAGAACTAGCTTAAAACCATGAAAAGTTCATGTATCATTTTTAATTCTGAAAAAAAACCTCTGGTGTTTAGTTGAAAAAGTTTCACGCGAAAAATTTTTAATCGGAAAAATTTTTGTTAGCGCGGAACAACTTTGAAAGCTATTGTAACATGAAATATTTATTTTTAGTTCGAATTTATCTGAAAAAAATAATTCAAAATAAATGAAATTTTCGCTGCGTGAAAAACTTTTCTCTAGAAATTCACAATAAAAAAACGTATATTCAAACATCAGTAATTAATACCACTAGTCTGCAAAGAAAATCGGCTTACTTCTCTTAAGAATTTCGTATTCCTTTCGAAATTGCACCCACATGTCATGTTTTTGAAAAACTTGAATATTAACAGTTCAAAAACGTGGTTTTTGAGTACTTTTGAGGGCGACTTATGCAATCTTATACAAAATATATTCATTTCTTCAAAATCAACTTTTCTCTCAGAGATATTGGAAAATTTAATTTTATGAAATTTCAAAAACCTTAGTGGTTAACATTATTAATATTTTTTAAAGAAATACCAATTACGAGAAATACAAATTTTGGATTAAACAGAAAATAGAATTTCACTAAAAATTAGCTTTTGAGACCTTATAGCGAAAATAGTGATAAGGAAAGCTCAAAATCTAGACCTGATAAAATAAAACATGCAAACAAATTTGAATTCAGCAAACCACATATGTACATAATGTAGCTCTTGCTCCCAATTTTTTTTTTATTTTTGCCGAGCAGTTCAACCTAACCGACACATCTTTTTTTTTTAAATATTAACGAAATTAACAATTTTGAAAAATTAATGAAAAATTTCGAAAAATGTTACACATACACCACAGTGTCCGTTTAAATTTTTAAAATTACAAAATATTATAAAACTGTGACAAAATAAAATCACAATGTATTGGAAAACGTAAAACATAAAACGGAATTGTATATGAATAACTGGGGCCAAATCGTCGCATCCGTTGACGAAACCTCAAGCGTACGAAAGATAATTTCGCGATACATTAAACGAGCACAGCGATTGGGATGACGGCATACGTTAGAAAACAGAACGAAATTTTTGGTAGAATGTACAACTGCATAGGCCAAAACATAATTGCTGACAAATTTGACTTCGTCGACCCCTATGCGAGGATGGCCGAGTGGTCTGAGACGCCTGACTCAAAAAACAATGTTGCCTTCTAAAGATATGGGAGCGTAAATGACATGGGTTCGAATCCCACTTTTGACAAGAATTTTTTTTTATTTCTTTTATACATTTTAAGAGTTTTATTATTTTTTTGGCTAATCACGTCGTTTTAGTTTTAAAATCAATTTTTTTTTTCTATATAATTCTAATTTGAGGAATTATTTTTTTCTTAAATCATTGGGGGTTGGTGCTGGTGCTTTGAACTCTTTTGGTGAAATTTTATTTTGTTAATATATGCCCTTATGTATGTTTTCGTGATTTTAAACAGTTTGATTATTTTTAAAATAAGATATTCTTATATTTTCATTACTTTTTGAACCCATTAACAATTTGTTCGAAAGCTTCAAACCAAACGAATGACATTCCGTTCAGTCGAATACGAAGTCGTTTGCTGTACGTATGACATCATGCCAAATGAACAGATTTCGTTAACGAGCTACTCGTTAACGTATGCGACGATTTGACCCCTGATATGAGAAACTGGTTGACTTATGATAGTTATGGTGGGTTGAATTAATAACTCGCATGTTTCACATTTTTCTAACAAATAGTTTGCTATATTTTCAAATTTTGTGTAAATGCTATTCCCATAAGAAACTTCAGTTGTTTTGAGACTCTGTTTTGAGACACTGTTTAGACAAATCTAAACAGTGTCTCAAAACAGTGTCTCTTAAAAGATAGCGACTTAAAAATCGGAGAATAGATTTATTTCCACCCTTTTGAACCTTATTGTAAAATTTTAAATCCTTCAAAATAAGAACGTATTTACTGTAGGCAGCTACATGAATAGATAAGTACACCACTTCAAACTCTTTCTTAAATGGCAAAACATAAGTTGACCATAATTTACAGGGAAGAAATAGAAAAAAATATAAGTGGTTTATGTTCCAAGTGTAATAGATTTATATTTCTCATTTTCAATGCTTTAAAAATGCTAACAAAGCAGCACATGAAAACTCGCATTAAGAGTGAGTTTGTCAACTAAAGGTATAACCATTGAATAATTACAAATAGAAGTGACACCGCAGATTACTCATGCGACTATAAGAGTACCGGAAGATAGATGAACTACAGGTTTGCGCCTCAACTATCATGTATTTTCGAGTTGAGTCTCAACTAATAATTTTTTTAAACCTTCATAAAAAAATTAATAATTATTATTATACATTTCAAAGAGCTTATATTGAAATAAGTTTTCGTATTTTGAAAAGTCGTATTAGTCTAGAGAACAAGGCCGATGCCTTTTACTCCTACTGGCCTAGGTTCGAATACCGGTAAAATTTGAAACTTTTTTTTTGCGCAGATTTTTTTTTGAGAAATTTAATTAATTTTTATTCTAGTAATGTAGAAAAAAAAAAACAATCTCAATCTCCCGTCAGATTCGAACCTGGGCAGGTAAACTTAACAAGCATGCACCTTATCCTTTAGGCTATCTCCACTTTTTGAAATAGGAAAACTTTTATCCATATGTATAAGCTTTTTAGGATTTGATTTTGGATTGTTGAATTTGCTTTTGGATTGTTGGCTTTGCTTTTGGATTGTTGGATTTGCTTTTTTAATTCAACGCACGATACTAGCGACTACAATTTTACAGCGGAAGTTTCCCTGGGTGTCCACTTCTATTTGTAATTATTCAATGGTATAACTACAACGGCCACTTTTTGCAAAAAGTCAAAAAGTGAATATTTTCAAATTCATTTTGTGACAGTTTTTCTGACCACAGAAAAAAAAATGTTGTAGTTTTTTCAAAAAACAAATAGCACTAGAAAGAAAAAAAATGTTTATTTTTGTAAATTTCTCACTTTTTCACTTTTTAGGTCATTGTAGTTAAGGCTTAAAGCAAAAAGAGCCATTCAAATGTAAGTATTTTGGAGCAATTTTTTTTTTTTTTTTTTTTTGGCAAAACAAAACTGACATGACACTTTTACAGTCACGCCATTTACAGTCACTCACAAAAATACTGGGCCCGATGTAAATAAAAAACAAATATAATATTTATGAAAAAGTTTGTATGAAGAAACTTTACAAAAATAAAAGTAAATTAAAGTAAAATGACTGAAAAGGTGGTAAAATATTTGCAAGAAAAATGAATGAAATAAAAAAGATTATTTTAAAACATTTTTTTCTCAGAATTTAGCTCAAAGTAAACCACCGCAGTTTGAAAATCCGCTCTTCTAGCGGAATTAAATTAATAGCGCTCACAGATTTAAATTTGTATGCATAATTTTTTGGCTGAATTTATAACAAATATATGTATGTAGGTATACAAAATGAAATGAAACATCAATTTTGTTAATAGTTTTTCTTTTTTTTAGACGAAAGATGTTTAAAGTGAGGCATTTTTGTGCTGAAATAGGAACATTTATAGTAAAGTAAATGCAGTTCGGAAGGTTTGGCGATTTATTTGAAGTCTATTTGGAGCTAGAAACTGAAAAAAATTTTATTTTAAAAATTAATAGTAATAATTAAAATTATTTTTTTCAATTTTTATTATATTTTTTGTATATATTTTGATGATTAAATAAACTAAAGAGGTGGGAAACCTCGCTTAAGTTTATTATATCATCAAATATAAAATAAACTAAAGAGGTGAGAAACCTCTTTAAAGTTTTCCACATTTAAGCCTGGTACCCTGCTCGCGCTAAATTTTAGCTGAGATAAAATTCCCATACAAGTTATCGATAATTTGTATGGAATCCATTTTAGCTCAGATCAAATTTTTCGATAATTTGTATGGGAGCTAAAATTTTGCGCGAGTAGCGTACCAGGCTTTATAAAATTCATATGGTAAACTTTTCCATGCAAAACTTTGCGTGAAAGTTTAGCATTATTTTGGTTTACCATTTTATCATGTTTACCCGTTTTATCATAAATACCCCTTCTGTTTTTAGATTTATTTACTTAAATTGGACATGAATATATAGCAATATACAAAAATATTTCTTTTTACATTTTTACACTTATTTAAAATACAAACGTAGGTACATTTTTAAAGCATTAAATGTTGTATCTAAAAGCTCCAAAACTTCTGGTTCTATATTTTACTTTTTTTGGTCCTGGAAATGCACTTTCTACTTTCTGTTGTGTGTTGTCAACTGTAAAGAAATGGACACACCTTTAAAAACCATATTAAAATGGACTTGAGTCTTGAGATTAATGCCAGGATACTGTAATAGCCCTATAAATCGTTTTTTAGAAGGATACTGCCCCGTTCCTAATGCATTATGGATAAAAACGTGAAAAGAAATCCAAAATTTAAAAAAAAACTATGTTTGCAATCTTGTTCCTACAGCTTCAAATGTGTGGGGTTAACTAGGGCAGTTTATGAAGATAGAAAGCGATTTCGATTACGATTTTTTCAAGGAAAAAATTTGTAACAGGCTGATTTTTTGTATACAGCTCTTGGCGTATGGGTGGTTTTTACAATCTGTGAAAAGTCCTGAAGTTTCCTCTGTCCGCTACCAGACAAACAATTTTGGTTCTATAAAGCTTTGCAGATGCAATTGTTGCTTCTGTAAAGCATTATAGAAGCAAAATTGTTAGTAGGGTTGTCCCATTATAAGGGGTCAAAGGTCACAACATTTTTTTATTTTAAAAACGGTAGGTTTTAGACAAAAATTATGTTTTACAAAATTGTAGCTGAGGTTAATTTACAAAAAATTGTCATGCAAAGTTTTCTTGCTAATTTGAATGTAACGAATATAACAAACATTCACATATTATATATGGACTGCTAGTCGCTCTTCGTTCCCATACAAAACTTAGGAAAACCTGGTTCAATCAAATTAGTTATTACTAGCGACTATAAAAGAAAGCGGTTAATAGAACCCAGTTAGCGTAACGACATCTTCCGGCACATCGCATTAACTACCATTTTTGTCCATAGAAAACTACCGCCATCTACATATTTTCACTATAAAAATCAGTAGAATCTGTCTTTTTTGAAGTCTACTTTTTGACTTATGGAAGAATTCTTTTAATTTTTAATTTTTTTTTTTTTTTTTTGACAAGCAAAAGTCACAAAACCTAGATGTTAAATAACTATTTCTCGCTGCCCTTCTATAGGGTGTTACTATAGCTTGAACCGGAGTTAAGTTGGTTCCTGGCAGTCCATCTCCATATCTAATAGGTCAAGGTCAATGATAAAAAAGAAATAGAACAATCGTTATTGTAAAAATCGTCTTATGTAAACCCTGACAAATAAACTCTGTTGACGCCTAGTAGTACTTTACCTAGAAATCACTAGAAAAACTTTTCGTGTATCTGCCATTCACCGCCTGATGTCGTAAGCTCCATTCGAGCTTTTTTTTTTGTTCATATAACAACCCTGGAATAGTGGTTTGTCAACTTTGCTGTCAAAAAAATCAAAAGCTCTCTTACTCGTTTGTATGCGTTTCCTTATCAACAAAATAAATAAACGACCGTGCAAAAAAAATATTTTTAATCTTCTTTCATATCAAAAGCAAAATAAATAAAAATACACTTTATTTGCGCACGAGCAGTGCATACTCAGAGCAGAAAAAAAGCAACAAAAAAAAAACGAACATTAACCAACCAAGAACAAACCAGAGAATCTTGTTTTCTCCACTGATTTTTTAAAGTCTCGTGGACGTGGTCGTGGAGTGTTATTATATTCCCTCAGATCGATTAGTTTTGGTCCAAGTATCGGAAGATTAAATCAAACCATTCGGTTCGGATAATTGAAGAAAGCATAATTTGAATAACTTTAAATCCTTTAACTGAAAAGGTAAGCCAATATTTTAGGCAATATTTAAAATAAGTTCTAGGTGAAAAGTTAAAAGTTCAAAGACGTAACATAAATAATTATGGAAATACTCGAACGTTTTAATGCATAATTTGATTAGAATTGCACAAAAGAAAGAATAATTTTATGAACATGTCTTATTTTTTTAAACTTTTTTTTTTGTTGGTGACATAATCAAAATATATACAAAGTGCAAAATGCAATAGATACAAAATACAATTATGCTCTCAGAAGCCGTGAGATTTTGTATTTGCATTTCTTCTTTAATCTCCATAAACAAATGGCGCCTCGTATTTGCATTATCTGTGATTGTTTGGATAAGCAAACATAATTGAATTGATTATGTTTTTAGTTTGAATTTCTAAGTATAAAAAATATTGAAAATTGTATATTACTCAAGGACGTAATCCGCCCTATATTGAAATTATGTTTTTATCCCATTTTAATGGCATTTTGCCAAAATATTCGAATGTACCTAATACGCAAGAAAACAACAAAAAAGGGGAAACCATAACCAACCACTTGCAACATACTACATGCCTAGTATGTATGTATATAATGAGCATACAAAACAGAACAGGTGGATAAATTAATATTGCATTCATGAGTACGCTTCTGCTTCTTCCACGCGCCTTATACCTATTATCTATAAATAGTCTAATTAACTTTGATTCAAATAAGTATATATATACCTACCATGATTTTAAATTATCTCATTCATAAGTTTTCTTTATTCAAAGATAAAAAATCTAATTTGATATTGTTTGTTGACATGTTTTGAATATTCAATAAAGAGGTTTTATTAGGTACATTGTCATGTTTATGTGTATAAGAAGACTATGGCAAAAAAATGGGTTCCTAAAGTGGCATGCTAAATTCTTGGTAAAATATGAATTTTGTAACGATTTTGTAAAGATTTTGAACCGTAAATGTGACAATAGATGATTTTGATGTCACTTAAGGAACACAGTTTTTGACCATTATCTGTCTTATGAAGGTGTAATAGGTACATACCGCCTTTATGTAAGTAGAAAACAGAAATTAATTAGATAGGATAACGAAGAATTAATTAGATAGGTCTAAAAAAAAAACTGTATTGGTTTTATAGAATTGTCTGAAGTCAATATTTTATAAATATACCTACATACAATTCTAATGAAATCAATAAACACAAATAGTGGTATACAATGTTTAACATGATTTTGAGCTTCAGATGACTTCCATACTCCCATTAAAAAAAAAAAAACATGTTTCTAACTAATTTTTAAGCACATACCTAGCTGTTATTATACTTAACAAATTATGTAGGTACATTATAGGTACCTACTTAATTAAGTGATACCTAATTTTGTTTTTTTTTTTCATAATCTAAAATTTCTTAATAGACAAAAAGCTGATAAATTGAGATTAAATTTTCAATCGAGTAGGTACCTACATAGGTATATTTGTTGTATAATTTTGTTTGTCAATACATACCTTACTTTTAAAATATAATGTGAACGAATGTGTCGTACGTATTTGGTCTTATGTCGTTTTCACTTGATTAATCAATCATTTTGAAATCATATGTTAAAAAAATTACACTTAGAGAATAAATGCAGCTTTATTGCATTTTTGTAAGTTTGGCTTTCTCATAACTGAACATATCGTCGCTTTAAAGGCAAAATGGCATAAATCAAAATTTTTCATTTTTGAGTGTAGAGCAGAACTGATTTAAAAAAAAACGCAATTTTTTCATCATTTCGGCTTTTTTGTCGTATTATACTGTTCGTAAGTCCGGTTCTGTAACTAAGTTAAAAAGATGAATTTAAATAAGTTTTTGTGTATGTTTTTCGTATATGCTAGAAAAATCGCACTTTTTGTATCTTTTTCGTTATCAAATAAATAAAACTGACTTAAAATAATATAATATACATATGTATGTATTTATATTTTTAGTTTTGTCTTTTAATATCGTGCAAAACGGCACTTTTTCCATAGAGTCAGAAAAAGACAATTTAGAAAATAGTTCTATTTTTTCGAAAAACGGCATAACTCCAAACTATTTTTTTTAAATATTGCGTTTTCTATAAAACTTAGTATACCATCTCATAGCAAAAAATAAATGCAATTTTTCAGTGTATATAACTTTTGAGTTTTGTTTTTTATTGGCAACGAAAATCATTTTTTAATGATTCAAAAAACTTTAAATGTCTCTCCTTAAAATTAGCAAATTCCGACGTATGCCACTTTGCCTTGAAAGCGACGATATCTGAAAACGTAGACTATAGCAATTTCTTGAAGGTGCTACCACCAAGTGTTTTATGGCTAGAGTTACAGTACTGTTTCACGGATGCCAATCCGATCATCAGACTCCTTTTATTCCATTTTGTGTGTGGTGCTTGGTCTAGTAATTTTTTCATTTGATTTGAAAAACTTCTTCCGTCACACTTGAGTATTGAACCTAGACCAAGCGAGTTCAGAAGCCACACTACGCACTGCGCTACCTCACCCACGTGATTAGCCTCACCCAATTGCAGGTTTTCTTAGTTTATCAACATGCAAATGAATAGACTTAGCATTTTTACTAGCTCCTTCAAGTATGATTGTTGTTGTTCGGCTCTTTCATGTTTTTCTCCATAGTCTTAAGCATAGCAACAATTCGTTTGCATATACGAAAGTAGGAAAGTGATTAGAAAGATGTTAGGCGCGGGCCCTGATTATTTTTCATCATATTAAGTTTACAGTTTTTTCGTATGTTTCCATACTTTGCAGTGACTGCTTTTGTTTTTGTTTTGTTTTTGGCTAGACTCTAGCCATAAAACACTTGGTGGTAGCACCTTCAAGATGTTGTTGTTGTTCAAAGATTATAATGGAATTGACGGAACAAAAAGCAGTCACTGCAAAGTATGGAAACATACGAAAAAACTGTAAACTTAATATGATGAAAAATAATCAGGGCCCGCGCCTAACATCTTTCTAATCACTTTCCTACTTTCGTTTATGCAAACGAATTGTTGCTATGCTTAAGACTATGGAGAAAAACATGAAAGAGCCGAACAACAACAATCATACTTGAAGGAGCTAGTAAAAATGCTAAGTCTATTCATTTGCATGTTGATAAACTAAGAAAACCTGCAATTGGGTGAGGCTAATCACGTGGGTGAGGTAGCGCAGTGCGTAGTGTACTGGCTTCTGAACTCGCTTGGTCTAGGTTCAATACTCAAGTGTGACGGAAGAAGTTTTTCAAATCAAATGAAAAAATTACTAGACCAAGCACCACACACAAAATGGAATAAAAGGAGTCTGATGATCGGATTGGCATCCGTGAAACAGTACTGTAACTCTAGCCATAAAACACTTGGTGGTAGCACCTTCAAGATGTTGTTGTTGTTCAAAGATTATAATGGAATTGACGGAACAAAAAGCAGTCACTGCAAAGTATGGAAACATACGAAAAAACTGTAAACTTAATATGATGAAAAATAATCAGGGCCCGCGCCTAACATCTTTCTAATCACTTTCCTACTTTCGTATATGCAAACGAATTGTTGCTATGCTTAAGACTATGGAGAAAAACATGAAAGAGCCGAACAACAACAATCATACTTGAAGGAGCTAGTAAAAATGCTAAGTCTATTCATTTGCATGTTGATAAACTAAGAAAACCTGCAATTGGGTGAGGCTAATCACGTGGGTGAGGTAGCGCAGTGCGTAGTGTACTGGCTTCTGAACTCGCTTGGTCTAGGTTCAATACTCAAGTGTGACGGAAGAAGTTTTTCAAATCAAATGAAAAAATTACTAGACCAAGCACCACACACAAAATGGAATAAAAGGAGTCTGATGATCGGATTGGCATCCGTGAAACAGTACTGTAACTCTAGCCATAAAACACTTGGTGGTAGCACCTTCAAGATGTTGTTGTTGTTCAAAGATTATAATGGAATAAAAGGAGTCTGATGATCGGATTGGCATCCGTGAAACAGTACTGTAACTCTAGCCATAAAACACTTGGTGGTAGCACCTTCAAGATGTTGTTGTTGTTCAAAGATTATAATGGAATTGACGGAACAAAAAGCAGTCACTGCAAAGTATGGAAACATACGAAAAAACTGTATAGCAATTTCTGTTGAAATGGCTTCCCGATTTCGCTTTTTCCATTGTCGACTCAAAATAGAGAATCAGATTTGATCTTGATTTGATCAAACATAAGTTAGGAGCAGGACGGACGTAGTGAATTAAAAAAGAATAAGTAAATTCAAATGGGTTCTAAAAACTCACAAAATGTCGATTTCCGTGAAAAAACAAGCATTCATTATAGGCTCCCTATTTTTTTTTTTTTTTTTTTGTCGAATGAAATAAAAATATGAAAAAAAGTTCAGAGGACCATAAAGCATAAACTATAGGGGTTTTTCTTTTTTAGTTCTGAAGCTTCAAAGCTTCAAAATGTGTGTATCTTTTTTGTTCCGAAATCGTTCAGAGCTTGTTTAGAGCACGAACTACGATCTCGAAAAAAAAAGATCCAACATTCTGAGTAAAACCTGAACACTTTACGTCAATGAAAAAAAAAAACAAAAAATATATGCACAATCAAAATTAAAATGGCTGCTGAAGCTGTCGGCTCGGTGCAGTTGTTAAGTTTTAATAATAAATTACTTCAAACTATGTTATTTTTAATTATTAGGGTTTCAAAACTATCAATTGACAAAATGTCATTTGGTGGCCGTTTGTTCTCAAATCTATTTCAATATTAATTCAGAGCGCTCAGAACACGTTCAGTTCAGAGCGTGCTCAGAATGTTCAGACTCTGTTCAGAGCTTTCTTCTGAACTAAAAAAGAAAAACCCCTTATAAGTTGCGTGCAGTGATCTGAAAGAAAAGTGCAAAATCGCTCAACTCTAGTGCAATCATACCTACTTCTTTGTGTTCCCTCTCATCAGAATTATTCATGTTTGATATTTATCTCAAATCCAAGTTTTATTACGAATCCTAAAAATCCCCTAAAGTACCTCTTACATCGTAACTGAAACTATTTATGAAAATTTGTCTAACGTTATCACTCTCAATTGTTATCACAAATTTTGCGAAGGCAATATTGTGGAAAGTTTTATAAATAATCGAAATGAATGAATAACACAAAAAATAACATTGGCTTCATAAATTCCTTAATAGCTATACTTAATAAAAATTTTTGAGATTAAGGCATATACCAAAAATATTTTTAGCCTGCAGGTTGACAATAAATATGAATTGGCCAAAGTTTAATATTGATTTTAAAGAATAAACAAATATTTTGGGCGTTTTGCGCCCTGAAAGCTCACTTGGGCTCAAGTAGAAAAGTAAAACACCACTTAACGAAGCTCGAAAATAAATTCGTCGTATTTAAAGCAATAGTAATTTTAATTTTAACTGTTGTTAGTATTTTTTTTATAAAACAACATGTTACACATACGCCATAGCGAAACATTTTTACAAAATAAGATTTGGTTGGTTTGATTAAGAAAAATAAACTAAAGTCATTTTCGTGTTCAAAAGGAATACAAAAACTATGTTGTTTGCTTACATTAAAGGCAAAAAGTAGAGTGATAATATAATACGAAAAATGCGAAATAATTTTTTTTGGTCTTGTTAATTTGGCCCAATTAACAAAAAATGATTTTTGCAATTAAAAAAAAAAAAAATTAAGAAAACGGTTTTCTTAAAACATAATTTTAAAAACTAAAATTATGAAATTATGAACTTTCCCCTTTTAAAAATATCTAACCAACATAAAAATAAATTCTAGACAAACACACAATGATGCTCTTTTCAAGACAATAGCATTGTATAAATCTCATTATTATCTCATATTAATTTTCTGCTATTGACTCTTTTGCGTAATCAAAAATTTGTATTTCTATTTTTGCTGATAAGCTTTTGAATTTTTAGCATGTACATATTTATACTTAATTTAAAGTTACTAAATAACACAATCAGTTAGTAAAGTGTAGTATGGAATTAGGACTTAGAATTGCATATTCTTAAAGGTCATTGCAAAAAATATATAAGAAACTTTCTTTGTGCATAGTATATAGTACCAAAACAAACAGAATTGTATACTCTTGACAAATTGAAAGATTAGAATAACCGTTCAAATATAAATTGTTTTTAGTTTGAAGATGATCCTATAAGATTGTATACAGTCAAACCACTTTATTTCAAACACACAATTTTCTTTCATGGTTGAACCTACATCCTACATACATACAAAAATATTGGTTCATTATATGTAGTTTTAGTTCAATCGAATAAAACAAAAGATTGACTAGCTGGATTAATTGAAAACTCTTTATTTTTTGTGGGTGTACAAAGTGTCTCACTTAATATTAGTGGTGTATTTTTATTGAGCGTTTAATATTTCGAAAAAACTCCCGAAGCCCTTTTAACTTGCGATATAAAAGTTATACGTAAATGCCATATTCCAAATATGTAGTAAAAATTGTAATAAATCCGACCAATATTAAAAAAAGTGCAGAAGATTTTTTACTTGCAATAACATTTTATTTTTAATGCAAATTATTTTTTGTTGCAATAAAAAATGTTTTTAATGGAATTAATTTTTTTTTGTAAAATGCATTTCTTTTTTTAACAATATTTTAACAACGAAAAATAAATGACAATATTTCAAAGAAAAAAAACATTTGAGAGAGCTCATCACTTTATTTTTTTTTATTAATGTCGTTTTGCGATTGGTTTCACTCAAAGATTCAATCATTCTGAAATCCAATAAAACACTTTGAATCGCTTCCGCTCAATTCTGAAATTCGTGAAGCTGTGAAGTGATAAAAATAATATTATTTCAGCTTTCACAGAGTTTTTTCATTTTATCACTTCACAGGCACTCCTAAAGCGATTCTCAAACTCACTGTGATAAAAGTCTGTTCTAAAAAGTACTAAATGAAAAATTCTGTCGTTTATATTTCATTTTTGAGTTTTTCAATTGATTTTTTTTGTGAAATTAATTTTTAATTATAAATGTCAATAAATCATCAAGGAAAAACTTCGCTCGTGGATAAATGTGAGGTATTATCAATTATGTATTTATATGCAACTATATTTAAGGCCACAATCATTTTTTTTATAATTTTCTATAGGAATAATTCAAAGAAATTGAAACGTAAAGTATGAAACCCAGAATTTAGGCGCATTTGGGGGAAATTGTTAGATATCGTGGGAACAATGCCAAAAACAACAAATCTGAAAAAAAAATATTTCTGAGAAAAATGGATTCAAAGTTTTGGAACTCGTGTAACGGACTCCTAGACTCTTATAGGCAACAATTAAAGGATTGGGGTCCACGAAATGATAACAAGTTAAATAACGCATTAAAGTAGAAATGTTCAAAAATGCAGATTCGCGGTTTTGTTTCGGTGATGAATTAATCCAAAATCAGAAACTTACTTGGTAGTTGCTTTTCTGCATTTGCTGCTACTGCAGCAGCTTTTATCTTGCCTGTTATCATTTGAAGATGTATGGTTATGGTTACAAATATTTGTAAGGTCAAATAAAAATGACATTGAAAAAAAAGTGCTTATTAATTATTGTTTCTACCCTTTTTTTTTGTCTTCAAATCTTCTCGCGTGTACCATTCTTACAACACGTTCTTCATCCTCTTCCTATTGCATGATGAACGGTAGAAAAGCTATTCTACTTTACCTCAGATTTAGGCATTTAGTATAGGTAAGGTGTTGCAGTTTTGCAAACAACACGAAAAAAAACTTTATGCTATTTATTGTCCAAGCATTAAATTTTGGTTCATAAATTGGAAAATAAAATTAAGTTTTTCTTAATGCGCATATTTACCACCTATTAATTCGGTGTATCTGTAAGATTGGCTGAACTTTTTATTGGAATACACACTTTTTTGTATTGGTCGAAATGCTCTTTTACCTACCTAAAAACAAAAATCATTAGCTCTTGCATTCAATTTGATTGTGATGCAAGACAGCACTTCATTTAAAAATTTGGGCAGTATTTGAAAAGCATTTCAATTAGAAAGAAGTTTAAAAAGTTAAAAGCAATTTTGTAGTATTTTTTTTTCGACTTAAACTACTAAAATGCATGGAAATCATCGTCTGAGCAATCATTGGAAGTTGTTTTTCACGATAGAATTTGTTTGTGATAAATATTTTATCATGTGAAGAGATTTTGACATATTTTTAATTTTTTTTCACAAAACAAGAATCGAATTCGATGTGAAGCTGTCCAAAAAACACGTTTGAAAACTCATCTAAAAAAAATGCTACACGACAAGTTTAAAGCAAATCCGTAAAGACTGTAGCTTCGTATACAAACACATGGACACACTTAATATTATGTATTTATATGTATGTATAGTACATTGTCAAAAAGGAATGTTTAGTCAGTTATTTGCAAATTTTTAATCCTGATCCCTGAAAAGATAAATAATTCAAATATTGTGCCTTCGCTTGAAGATTTTTGTTGGTAATCCACGAGTGTCATCGATTTGTTTTAGATCATTCATGAATACTTTCATACATTGCAGAAATAATTTCATCACTTTCGTTTTCATTTTCATAGAACAACAATTTATTTTTGAACATCGGCCAACATATACATTTATCTTATTGTTCTAAGTTATAAGTTATAACAAATGACTTATTTTGGTAAATACCACAAGTATTTTTTTTTTTTTTGCATTGCAGCCAACAATATTTTTTATTATCATACAGATCACGCGTTTAATCTTTGAAATAAAATATAATAATTCTTTTAGTAGAATTGTATTTATAAATTAATCTCTGCATTCTGCAATAATACAGGATGTTCCATTCATAAAATTAAACAATAAAGAATACTAGAATGACAACCAAATACTTTTTTTTTTTAAGTCCAAGAAGTTCGTCCACCAAGTCGTATACATTACATACATTATGTATGCATAAGACTCCTTTATTTCATTAATTAAGTGCACTTTAGCGCTTATAATTCATTTTCAATTTTAAATCAAAATCTATCTGTTATTCTTGAGTATTGAAAGTTAACCATTTAGAATTTAGATCAATTTATGTCGATGAAAAAAAATTTATCAACACAATTCAATTTTTTAAAAACGCATACCAACTTCTTTTTGGAAAAATGTTTGATAATATGTGTACCTAAATAAAAAAAATTATTAAAAATTCTTTTTCGTACACAAAATTAAATGGCATAGTTCTTGTGAAGATCAAAACCATTTAAAAATATGATTTTGAAATTAAACAACATATTCCAACTATTTTTTAAGATATTATTAGTAGTCCAGTAATTTTAGGTTTTATCTGCGGAAAAATTCCTACTGGGCTCGATTTTGGTATAAACCTTCGTTACTGCGTTGTTATGAAGATATGAAAAATCGACATTGATATCGCGTCCGCGTTAGAAGTTATAGAGCTCAAAAGGTCACGAAAATTTACAGAAAAATGCATAAGGCAATATTTGTAGATAATTTTATGACGAACATATTTTCTATAGACCGCTATTGACCTCCGAGCAACAGGTCACGAGATATATGCGAAAAACTGATTTTCGTGACCTTTTGACCTCTATAACTTCTAACGCGGACGCGATATCAATGTCGATTTTTCATATCTTCATAACAACGCAGTAACCAAGGTCTATACCAAAATCGAGCCCAGTAGGAATTTTTCCGCAGATTGGGTTAAAAAATGCCTAAAATTACTGGGCTATAGATTTTTTACGAAACTTTGATATACCTATAAGGTATTTAAAAAGAAAACTATTAAACGAAAAATTCAAACAAAAATGTTCAAGTACCTATGAAAAAATACTTAAAAACCGAAACACCCTCTGTACATCAACAGAGCTTTTTCGGTACTCATATTAACAGTTGTCATATATCTGCAGATATATTGCTTCTCGCACCTCAAATGTTATTAATAAATATCATTTACATATTAATTAACACCAAGCAAATATAAATACTGAATTTGTTATTCTGTCTTGCGTAATCCTACTATATTCAGTACAAAATAAACAAAAGCTTTCTTATATCTTATCATTTATTTAAAAAATAAAGCATAAAGCTTTGTTATCCATTCCATATCAGTAAAATAAGAGTACCTACGTATTGTAGTTTATATTATAGACACATTACTTATCCCTCTTTTTTATATTTTTTTCGTTTCAGCCCTTCGAACAAAACAATCAAACAAGATTTTTATTTTTTTCAATAAAAAAATAACACGGTTCCATCACTGCATTGTATTTTTTGTGCATGAATACATATACGTTGCTTAATTTGTAGAAACAAATTAAAAAATCAAGTTTCCCACGCTCTCAAAACAGATTATAAAGTAATCTCTTGAATTTAAGAGAACAAAATTACAAACTAAATTAGAGCACAATGTTCCTAAAAAACTCTGGCCCCACATCAACAGTGGCGAACAATGCTGTGCGCCGCTGGAAAAGCTCATTTCATCATCTCAAGCAACAAGAGCAGCGGCAAAGTATTGCCACTGCCAGTCAAGGAGGAACTTCGAATGTGTGTGGTGTATCATCCGCGAGTTCATCGTTGCCTTTAAAATCGCGTCTTTTGTCTTCATCGCCATTTACGTCATTTAATTCTCGTTTAAGTTATAGAACAAACTATACTTTGGCTGTCAATCAAATTCCTTCAAATATTAATAACGCAAGAGTTGAATCAAAACGCAAAATGTCTTCAAAGTGCCTTGCCATCGATACCATTAACCCTAACTTCATTGCTATGGAGTATGCGGTCCGTGGACCTTTGGTCATTCGTGCTGGAGAAATTGAAAAAGAACTCGCAGCGGTAAGTGGAATATAATTTTTGTATAGGTATACCTACATTTTGTTTTGTTTTGAGTTTGAAAGTTGATGTAGGGTAGAAGATAAACGAAAATATAATTCAAATAACCTTCACTTTGAAAAAAATAAGAAAAATAAACATAACAGTGCCTGCCAGCTGTATAAATGTATTATTTATTTTCCGTTGTTTGTTTGTTTGCATTACTGGAAGAATGCGTATATTTTATCGAAAGAAATTTTTGTAAAATTTTGCATTAATTGATACACACAACTGCACACTAGTTTTGAAAGCAGCTCATGCGCATTTGAGTTAGGAATAGTAACTTTTTTTTTTGCATATACCTATGAAAAGTATAAAGAAGTTGTGCCGAATACAGTGATTCAGAGAAACGCATAAAAAAAAATAAATAATTTAAAACAATTATACAATCTTCTATTCAACGATTTCAAAAAAACTTAAATAAGGTGTTGATGTGAGATAAATACACATACAAACAAACTGAATGCATATTTGTTTATGAGAAGGCGAAGTTTTAGTCATATTACTGGGTATTTTGTGTTCATAATTTCATAAGTGCGATATCACGCAATAACTCATTTTTACTTTTTAAAATATCAAAAAAAGATTGGCAAGTTCTCGTTTCTGAGATCTGAAAGCGATCAAAAATATTTGTTATATGAACAGAATTCCTCTAAAAGTATCACAATTCTACCATAAACATCAGACAAAATTCAAAAATCTGCCATAACTTTTTTTTTTACCTATAATTTCGAAAAAAGAAAATAAATCCTTTTTTTATTGAAAAGATTATTTCTAAAACATTATACAATTTTTCATATAAATCAAACATGAAATAGCGATAATAGAAAAGAAGGTCGTGCAATTTCGTCAGTTAGTAACCCTGTATGTCTGCCTTAAGTTTAAGTCGGTTCACTTCAAATTTTCTGTTTAGGCATTTTTTTTTTTGTCTCTTGTACCTAGCATCAAAAATTACGGTTCCTGTGGGTAGGAAAGTTTAATTTTTCTCAAAAAAAGGCTCCTACAAATTTCATAATAAATGGATGTGTGCTTTTGAAAACAAAATTAATTTTTTTTTTGTGACTTTATCGCCTCCCATCTATATTTTTGAGAGAATTTTGTATGGAAGCTGAAAAATATAAATAGGTCGATCTGCATTCACGGCTTAGTAGTAAAAAACAAACTTCAACCTTTCCTTATTCAATAAATAATATATAGGATTTATATGTATTTTCATATTGATTTTTACACATGAAACAAATTATTGACTGACCAAAAAGATTCAAATTACCTATGTTATTTTTATCTAGTATGAATTTGAATAAATTGCAGTTAGAATTTTTCTGAAGTATTTTTTTTTTTTAATGCTTAAGACTTATCAGAAACAATTCATTATATCAAAAACTCAGCGAAAATAGACTCAGTGACAGCGCGTCTAGGGTGAAAACCTAAACAATAACCTACTAGTTGAAAAAAAAGACCATTGATTAATGAATGAATGAATAATATATGTATGTAGTATGTACATAAATACTCAAATGTTTCTCTATTTAATTTTAAAACAACATTTTAAAACTTTTACGTAATCAATTTATTTATTTTTTAAATAAATCAAAACAGTCTATCGGAGCTAGACTATAAATAAACATAAAAAACAAAACGAATAGATACTGACTGTGACTACATACATACATGAATTCAAAATCGTGTATGTACAATTATGAAGTGTTTGTTGACTGACTGCACACTCCTAAATAGGTACAAGAAACATCCCCAAAATTCAAAAGACAGCTGAGATGAGTTGCGCAAAAATTACCGGCCGGCAGGAATACTTTTTCGTATTTCTTTTTGTTATTTTGAAAACAAAAAGATTTTAGTATAAAAAAATATTTACGAAAACAAACATAACAAAAGTATAGTTTCCGATTATTCAATTTGAAAGAAAAAAAAATCATACACAGCTTTTTTTGGGTTTTGTTTAGTATTTTTTTATTTATTTACATTCTTTCAAACAACCGAAAATAATGGTATATAAACTCTTTTCTTACATAATTCTTTACATTATCTTATGTCACTTTTGCTTTTCTGTTAAAAACATCCCTGGCCTTCATCGTTGTCATTCACGTTTGATCTATAAATCTCTTTCCATGACCGCGGTTACCACTCTAGCAAAACAGATTTTCTTAAGTTGTTTTTTTCCAACAGGATATTGATATAGTATGGTTTTAACATCATTTATTCATTTTATCGTTCTGTTGTTGCTTCTATTAAAATACGTAAAACATACAAACATACATACAATACAAACATAGCCCAAAAAATTTGAAAGAACAACATTTTTTTAGTGATCTTTGATTGACTTTATCTCAGTTAAAATTATCGTACTGAGATAAAACAATAACCATTTAATTCTTCTAGTTTGAACATATTTTAACCAAAAATTTTTCTACAATTTTTTCAATATCAAAACAAAAACCACAACATTGGTCTTAACCATCAATACCTCAGGTATTTTTTGAGTTTAAATTTGTCAAGGTAAATAAACGTCCAATAATGCGGTTTTTCTGTTCTATAAGATTAAATTGCATGTCGTTTTGGAGACTAAAGAAAGATCTTTCTAATTTTTTTCTAGAATAAAATAATTAATTTTTCTTATTTTTAAAAATTAATATGTACTTAAAAAATACTTAAACAAACTTGTATAGGGCTAGAGTTTTTGATATTATTTATTTAGGACTAAAAATAACGGTACCTGGTCAAGTTTTTCTTTGAAACAGTTCCTTCGATTTTGTTTTAAAAAAAACAAGGTCCATCTTTTGACAAAAAATAGTTTTTTTTTTCGAAATCGTAATACCTATGTATATAAATTCACATTAGAGAGGGGGGGGGGTCTATTCCCCCGTTCAGCCAGGAAAGTAATTTTTTAAATAAAACTGACTTAATTTGAAAAAAAAAATATTAAAAATCAACAGTTACCCACAATAACTGCTATACTTTTTTGTAAAGCGAAAAACCTTGTCTTTTATCTTTGAAATATAATAAGTTTGGAAATAAAGCTGTTTTATGAAATAGTTATTGAAAATTCGAAGGAATGAGCCGTATTGAAGATTTTGTACTTGTCTCAGCCCAACATACACGCTCTAGCTTTTTGACTCTTGAATAACCCTGTATAGCTTTATTACATAATATATAAAAACAAAATTTCAAATAAAGTTTGGATTTATACAAAAAAAAAAAAAAAACAAATTTTGTTTTCACAAATCTTTTTTTTCGGAAGCGGTAGATTTAATCATGTATTTCAAACTTCTGGTTTTAGGTGTTGGTTGATAATTGCTACAAAATAGAGTACCACCTTTAATTTTATTATTTAATTATGTAAGTTTATATAAAAAAAATGATTAAAACAAAAACGGCTTAAATGATTTTCAATATTTTTTTTTATAACAAATGAAATCAAGAACATGTTTTTTTTTTGTTTCCTTACTGATCATCACTTTAACCATCAGAAGAATAAATACAATTAAAAAAAAAACTTTACTAAAGAACTTGAGCTAAGGTTTATCTAACTATACTATTAAAAAACTGATCCTTAATAAAAATAAAAATGAAATGGCAACTGTGTTACTGATGACTTAATTCTATTAGACAAATTTTATGGCAGTGTCAGTAATTGCTTCTTTCAGTTGATAATTACATACATTTCCTCGCTCGCTCATAATACTACCTCTCATCCATTATTAATTTTTCGAAATTGAGTAATTTACAATATTTTTCCGAAATTAAATAATCATTGAAAGACATTCAACTAAAGCAAAATCTTACGTATGTCTGTGAGACATATTTAAGAAAATTGTTATTGTTTTAAATTTATTGAAAAATTCGAGGTATTGTTTTTTTCTATCTTTTTATCAATTCAATTTTCGCTCCAAACGGTAGACGCTTACACTTCATACTGAGTCATTCACATTTGCTAATAATTAATATGTAATTAAGCGTGACGAATTAAAGCCGTAATAATTAAATGGTGTATTCATTAAGAGGAAAATAATTAAATATCGCGTTGCTAATAGACTTTTTGTATTTGATGTAATAAAAACCAATAGTAACATCGTAATAAAATTTTTAACTGTTCGAGTAAATATTATTTTTATGAGCATGTCTAACGCAAACTTCACTTTTTTGCCTGATCCGTCTACGCCAGCCTCCTTTTGATTATTACTATTAATTACACTGGTTTACAAGGGTTTTGTTGCCGAAACAAAAATATACTTTATTATTCTTTTATATGAGGAAAATTGTTTAAACATATTTAGTAACGGTTTTTATAACCTTTTTAAATCTGTTTAAATCTTTTCGATATCTTTTTTACTGCCCGAGATATCCTCAGTTGTTTGGTATGATTATAAATTTTATATAGTCATCATCTCCTTTATGATATATGAAGCCAAACCTACTTACTTCATTTTAAGATATCTCGGGCAATACAAAAGATATTGAAAATATTTAAACAGGTATCGAAAGATGTAAAACAGTTCTTATAGACACCGTTACTAAATATGCTCAAACAATTTTTTTTATACAAAACAAAGCATATTTTGAATTAAAAAATATACTAAGGGCCATTTATATTAAAAATTCTCAAGTTATGTTCAACTCCGAGTGCAGAAAATGGCCCTAAATTCAATTACATATGTAGTTCTCGGGCAATTATTGTCAATTATCCATTTTTTTTCGGTATGACTCAAAAATATAACCAAACTGAATAAATTAAATTGAAGAATATGGTATCAGTTTTTGTCAAATTTAATAGTTTAAAAAGTTTCACAAACAAAATCAAAAAAGTTAATTTTTTCATTAAATCGTTCAACACTCTATTTTAAATGACTACATAACTCAGTCATACATTATGTATATAATATACATGATGTACAGTACATACTACCTGTGCCTAAAGGTGATTCGTCCTTGACTAATAAACCGTATTGTTTGTCGATCAAATTTCATTGAATTGCGTTTAATATTTCTTATTTTATAGCTTTGTAGTCAAGGATAGAATATAAAGGAAAAACAAAATTACCCACTTAAAAGAATTGACGTCAGAACCACACAAATAAATCACGTGTATAGTTCATTTGTCCTGCATTCATGGCCAACAAGAGTGTTTGTGTATTGATTTTGCAAAGATTCTATGTAACTACTTTTGTAGAAGTTAATCCAAAGGATTTAGAGGGAAAGCGTAAAATATGCACCCGCTATAATTTGAAGTAAAGTGAAGTAAATTAATATGACAACAAATATTTGTTTGTTTTTAAAGTTTTGTTTTTACTGTTAATTTATATTTTGCAATAAGATTTAGATTTAAATGTTAAAACAAGCCATTGCACTTAAATTTAAGAAAAACTCATTTTATGATTTTTTTTAACAAAATTTAAGTTTGATTTTCAAAAATCAATTTTTTAAAATCGGCTTATGGGAATTTCTTTGAATTTTGACATTAAGTTAAGATGGATATTATCTTCAAAACAAAAGCAATAAAGTAAATATAAGTTAAAAATTGAAAAAAGTTTTTTAAGCGTGACGGGTTAGGATAAAATATGAACTTTTAAATTCTACTGTTTTTTTTTTGTTTCTTTAACACAACCCGAATGTGCTTGAAAATAAAACAAGAAAACGGCACTTGGTGTCCAATTTAAAAACCAGTATAACCATTCTATTTAACAAATATTTGTTCCAGTGAAAAAGAAAGATTAAGTTTTGCACAGACACAAAAACTTTTTGAAAAATGACTTATTCTTATAAAAATTTAATAAATATGCCATTTAGCCCTAGAAGTAAGAACGTATCTTCATCATGGAAACATGAAAAAAATAAATGCAAAATGTAGTAGTAAATAGAAATATGTTTGTTGTTGTTGGTTTTGCTCAAACGCACACACTCACACAAAGACTTCTCTTTTAAAACGATAAATTCGAATTTCGTGTGTGCACCTAGGCAAAATTTACTTTTTTCGCTTTCTTCATTTCTAGTTCGATTATTTTTAACAGCGACAAAACATCTATCGGAATGTTTTTTATTGCAAACAACTTAAATAAAAATTTTACTCTTGCTGTTAGGCCCTCCGTTGTTATTGCTTGCTTGATCAATTTAACCTCAAGCAATGGGTAGTTTATCTCACTTAAATAAGTGCAAGAAAGGCATCATTAAAATATCAAGTGTGTCCCAATTATATTGCCAATTATATTGAACCATTTTAGGGTTCAACTTTAATACACGTTCTAAATAAAAACAACAATCTTTAAAAAGCTTGATACCACCTCCTGATAGTACCACAAGCCAATTGCAATCTCACTAAATTTATTATGTATTCAATAAAGCTAAAATATCTACTCAAGTATCAGTTAACCACCTTATGTGAGCTTATTTTTGTTATCAACAACTCGTTATAGAATCAGTGAATATTAATGGCGTTTTCGATTGGCAGTCCGGAAGCGTCCGGAATCATTCTGAAAAAATTTTATTCACACAAAACTGTCAGTTTTGTACGAATAAAACGCTTTCAGAATGATTCCGGACGCTTCCGGACTGCCAATCGAAAACGCCATAATATTATATCTTTTTGTTGTATTGACTTTGACACAAGTGTCATTTTATTTTTAAATAAAATTTTTCCCGCCATCGCCTTTTTTATCCATTGTTGAAGTACTTTTGTATTTTTTACCATTTGTTGAAGTACTTAAAGGCGATAAGCTTAAAATCAAACAAGAATTCGTTCGTTCAATGTACACTGCCGGTCACTTGAATACGTCCACATTTTAGTTCATCTTATTTTTAGCCTGGCTTGGTATTTATTGCAATGGTACATCTTTTTTACATACGTAACGAGAGAACATCTTTATGCGCTTAGCTTAGGAGAACAAAAATTGTCTTGGGACCTACCGTTCTTCTCACACGGTAGCTAGACCAAATCTATTCATAAAAACAAGTATATTTTTTGACTCATCTAAATAGGCTCAAAAGCAAAAATGTTAATAAATGATGAGTTGCATGGGTCAGTTGGACACAAAATTGTGTCTGTCAATAAATCTGATTGTCTATAACCTATAAGGACGAAAACGGGTCGGAAAAAAACATTAGGCGCGAAAAAAATGGCGAAAATAAAAGAAGTCTTTGAATTAGGCCGAAATCAACGATGCATTGGGACAAAAATTAACACAAGTTAAAATTTAGCATGCAGTTTTTCGCGCACTATCCAAGGGTATAGAAACAACATTTACAATCGAAGTTGCTTAGCCACAACATTGGCCGATAGATGTGCAATGATCTGAACAGCATGACTTTGCGCTAAAAATTAAGCTGAAAACCGGTATGAAATGCAGTTTAACGACGGCAAAACGGGTTGTCAGAAGTGATAAACATTTGAGAAGAACAAATCTTCGCAAAAACTACCACTTTACAAACCACGAAAAGAAACTCGCCTCCAATAGTAAAAAAAAAACTGTGTAAGAAATTGCAGATCGAAAGTTTTTTAGAAAAAAATAGCTTGCACTTAATGACACTGCCTTCACAGTTATGCAGACAACTTAAAATAATCCTTCTCTCTACGAAGGTCATACAAATAGGAATTTAGACCTCAGGGTCAACTTAATTAATTTTTTTCCTTTGTAAAATCACCGGTTGGAAATTCGACTTCACGACATGTTTTTTTTTTTTATTATTGGAGGCAAGTTTCTTTTCGTGGTTTGTAAAGTGGTAATTTTTGCTAAGCTTTGTTCTTCTCAAATGCTAACCTCTTCTGACAACCCGTTTTGCCGTCGTTAAACTGCATATTATAGGGGAGAGTGGGGCTAAATGTAACAGGGGTAAGAATTAACAGCTAAAAAAAGCGATGTTCCTTTCAATATTAAGAAACGCGTAAAGGAGAAAAATGCTCAATTTTTGCATATCTACCGGCACATTTTCTTCAGATGGAGATTAGACGACAGGGTGAGAAGTTACACTAGTGGTGCCCAAAAAATGCATGTTTGTAACTTTTTTTTTTAATTTTATTTTTGGTCTACCTCTTTACCCGAAAAAGATAGAGTGCTAAGTGTTTTTTTGTTATATGCAACTGTGTTTTGGCTCAAATTGCGTGTATATGTTATGTCTATATCAATTTCGCTTTTTTTTTAAATTGATTTTATGTGCCAAATTTCATGCTGGGGCTAGTTGTAACATTTTTCCGGGGCAAGTTGTACCATGTAAAAACCTGCCTATACTGAAAAATTGTTTACCTAATATAATTAACAACCCTGAATATGAATGCTTGTAATTGAATTTGTATTTATTTTGAAATTGGAAACACATTTTTGAACCACCACTTGAATTCATAAAGCTTATAAAACAATTTATGAATTCGAATAACTTTTATTTAAGACTACTGTCAAATTTTCTCTGGAAATCTTGGATTTGCTCCACTTTTTACAAATTTGCACCAAAATTTCATGACTGAGGTTTGTTTTTATTGTTATTAATTAAAAATAAATAAATATAAACAAATAAAGGTATTTTTCTCTTATTTTTAGTTCTTGGTACAACCTATCCCGGTATGTGTTACACTTTGCCCCGTATGTGGGGTAAGTTGAAACAACACGATTTTTTTTTGGAAGCTTTATTTTTCAACATTAGCGTTATGTTTTGCTAAATTTTTATGATGGATCTTGAAGCTAAAACATGGGTCTTTAATTTAAAAAAGGTCTGGTTGACCCACTTTCAAATTTGTAGGAGAACCATCGATTTTAGAAAAAAGTGTTACATTTGGCCCCACTCTCCCCTACCGATTTTCAGCTTAATTTTTAGCGCGAAGTCATGCTGTTCAGATCATTGCACATCTATCGGCCAATGTTGTGGCTAAGCAACTTCGATTGTAAATGTTGTTTCTATACCCTTGGATAGTGCGCGAATAACTGCATGCTAAATTTTAACTTGTGTTAATTTTTGTCCCAATGCATCGTTGATTTCGGCCTAATTCAAAGACTTCTTTTATTTTCGCCATTTTTTCCGCGCCTAATGTTTTTTTCCGACCCGTTTTCGTCCTTATAGGTTATAGACAATCAGATTTATTGACAGACACAATTTTGTGTCCAACTGACCCATGCAACTCATCATTTATTAACATTTTTGCTTTTGAGCCTATTTAGATGAGTCAAAAAATATACTTGTTTTTATGAATAGATTTGGTCTAGCTACCGTGTGAGAAGAACGGTAGGTCCCAAGACAATTTTTGTTCTCCTAAGCTAAGCGCATAAAGATGTTCTCTCGTTGAGTATGTAAAAAAAATGTACAATTGCAATAAATACCAAGTCAGGCTAAAAATAAGATGAACTAAAATGTGGACGTATTCAGATGACCGGCAGTGTATGTGTTTTTGTTTTGTTTAAACAAAAGCGCGTTTTCAATTGAAATTCTATTTGGAATGCTTTTGCTTTTTATTTTTTTTGAAATTTTTGCCGTTTTTATACGTTTAAATTTATTTTTCTCGAACTACAAAAGATATGTTTACAATATTTTTATTGAATTTTGTTTAAAAATTATTCACCTAAAAAATGACATCAAAAAAGTTGCAAACAAGAAAGGGTAAAGTATTTAATAATATTTATTTAATATAAAAACGGCAAAAATTTCAAATAGAAATTTAAAAAAATTAAAATTTTTGATTTATACACAAATTTTTGAATGCAATATTTGAAAAGAATTAAAAACCAATAAAACTGCATTTAAAATTATGTGATAGGTGAAAGCAAAAACTACGAAAACAGCTAATAATTTCAAAAACCGAAATAAAATATAAAACAATTTTTAACGGGAAGTTTTGAATGTAATCTTTTAAAGGAACTATTTTCCAACCAGAATCAACAAACATTTTAAAAATAGATGATTTAACTCGAGAGAAAAAAAAATTTATGTATGAGTTAAAAATTTCCCATACAAATTTGTATGGGGAAAGTATGACCTTAGAGGCACGGGTTAATGACCTCCAAAAAATTTGTTTTTGCTAAATTCCCCGTATTTAGGCCATAAACTTTCGATCTGGGGGGTGTCACCCCCGAAAACATCACTTTGGGAAATAACGGACACCCTAATATACATTAGGGTAGGCAAAAAAAAATCGAAATTCTTTTTTTTTTTGATTTTGTACTCCGAAAAAACGATTGCTAGACATCTCTAGAATATACACACCAAATATGAGCTCTTTATATTAATTCTACAAAAAAAAAATCATTTTTTAATTAACTGACTTTCTAGCAAATTTCTTTACATATTCTTATAACAAATTGAACGCTCTAGAAAAAAGGCCTCATGCACTTTTTTCGTTTATCTTACCGTTCAATAGATATTTGAGGTCCCAAAATCGAGAAAATCTTTAAAAATTTGTTTTTTTTCTTAATTTTGTGACAAATTCAAAAATTAAAATAATCAAAACATATTCTTGTAGGAAATAGATTGCTCCACAAAAAAGGTCTCGTTAATTTTTTTTCTTTAATCTAACCATTCTAAAGATATTCGAGGTCAAAGTTAGAAAAATTATAAAAACATTTTTTACTTTTAAAAATTTTCCAATTCACTGAAAATTCATTATTTTCAAATTATCAAGATGTATTCTTGTAGGGGCTTAAACGTTCTACAAAAAATTCCTTGGCATCAAATTGATTGCTTTAACCGTTTAGAAGATATTCGTATCCAAATCGCAATGCATAAGAAAACTATTGAAAACAATGGGCATTGGTTAAAGCAATTAATTTAAAACTTTATTTGGTGTGTATATTCTAGAGGTGTCTAGCAATCGATTTTTCGGGAAACAAAATAAAAAAAATTTCGATTTTTTTGACCCACCCAAACATATGTACATGTATTTGTTTTTGTTTTAAATGGACCTCCTTGTATTATTAATATAAATCACTTACCTCTCGATCAAAAAATCTACTGTTATCATAACACTGGTTAACCCTTTCGGACCCAGCGTTACTCTCATGTAACATATTTTTAAAAATTCGTAAAAAATATTCCATTAAATATTTTTTTAGGTTTCGATGGCTCAAATGAAAGATAACGATGTCTAGTTACTGGATTATTACAAAAATTTAGTCAAATATCATACCTTTATTTTTTTTATCGAAAAAGGAACTGAATTTCACATTTTTTCTTTTTTTTTTTTGCAAAACAAATTTTTTTTTATATATGGTCATAATTTTGAAAAAAAGATATAAAAAAAGTTAATCCAGCAAGTGTTTTGCTTTTTGGCTTTGAAAAAGGAGCATATATTATTGTTCTATAAAAAGTTATTTTCTCAGTTGTCCGACTTTTTTTGGTGGTCATAGGCAGTGTATTTTAATTACATGTAGCATGAGAGTAACAGATTAGTTTTGCTATTTTTTATTTTGGAAAATAACTTTTTGCTATTTATATTTCTTAGTTGTGATGTTTTTGATACGATAATACTGAAAAAACATTTTTTAATATTGATTTTCATAGCTTGGGTTCGAAAGGGTTAACAAACAAAATTAAACTTTTTTTTTTGTTGCCGAAACAAAAATATACTTTTCTGAAGGTTTTCGGTGTGCTTCACTCAAATCCAAAGTCAAAAAAATTAATCAGTTCCCGTTTTTGAAATATTCACGTTAGAAAATGCAGTACTTCTCACCTTATTCTTTTATATAAGGAAAATTGTTTGAGCATATTTAGTAACGGTTTTTATAAGGAATATTTTCCACCTTTTTAAACCTGTTTAAATCTTTCCGATATCTTTTTTACTGCCCGAGATATCCTCAGTTATTTGGTTTTTTGTAAATTTTATAACGTCATTATCTCCTTTATGATATATGAAGCCAAACCCACTTACTTCATTTTAAAATATCTCGGGCAATACAAAAGATATTGAAAAGATTTAAACAAGTATCGAAAGATGAAAAACAGTTCTTATAAATATGCTCAAACAATTTTCCTTATACAAAATAATAAGGTCCGAAGAACTCAAAAAAACGTTTTTTTGCATTTTCTAACGGTAATATCTCAAAAACGGGATCTGATTAGTAGTTTCTGACTTCGGATTCGATTTCAGCACACCGAAAACTTTCAGAAACGTATATTTTTGTTTCGACAATAAAACCCTTGTAAACCAGTGTAATCATTTATGTATATATGTAGTAGATACAAACTTTATACTATAGCCAGGTTCCTACATATTTCATTAGGTACGAAAAAACTAATTAAAAAATGGTCATACATTTCCACTCCAAAACTTACTGTTATACTATAGTTACGACCGCCCGCCACCCAGATTTTACAAAATAAAATCATTGATATCGGAGCTAGCCCTTAAAAGCCCTGGATTTTTCAATCGTCAGTTAGACTATCAGAAGAATAAATGTCAATATAAAAAAAAAAACTTTTATTCCTAAGAATTAGCTGATCTATTTTTTTGTTTTTTTTTTTTAGTTAAATCAGTATATGTATTTATTTTTCTTTTACTTTATTTCTTTACAGGGAGTAAAAAAGCCATTCACAGAGGTCATTCGTGCCAATATTGGTGATTGTCATGCCATGGGACAGAAACCAATCACTCATCTTCGACAGGTAAGTTTGTTGCATAATAATAGATTTTAAAAGAAATTGTTTGTTTTTTCTTCTAATTTTGGTGCTTATCACTAATAGAAGCGAATGATCTACCTTAAAAAAATTGATATGTATGTACATATACAAAATTTTACGAGTCTTGAAATATGACTCGGACATTACGTTTGTTACATCAATATAACCTTCATTCACTAACAAAATGTTCTAAGAATCTCATTTTTCCAGTACATCTACTTACATCTTACATACATAGTATGTAAGTAATTGAGTTACAAATGAAAATTCTCTTAAAGTAAAAATACCACGTACTTATTCAGTTGGTGTGAATAAATTATAATTTGTCTACAGTGAGTCAAACTCATTTGCATGCAGAGAAATTTAAATATTTCCTAAGCTCAAATATTAGAGTAGGAACCTCTTTTTATTATTCAAGTCAACGTTTGTAAGTGCTTTCTTCAGGAAAATTTTCTCTGTGAAAGTAATACAAAATGCGCAGAGGAACTGAAGGTTATTCAAAATAAACTTCACCAAAAACTAATAAGATTGATATTAACATATCCTAAATGAGATGTTATTTTAACCTATTTAAACTAATAAAAAATTTAAATCTATAACTTTAAAACTACATAATAGGTATATTATTTTACTTTATATACAATACATGTTGTAGTTATGGATTCTTAAGATATTAACTCCCTCTTGCAACTCCGTCTCAGGCAGCTTGTTCAAATTAATATAAAAATAATATTTAAGTTCTTTTTTAATAAGTAATTTTTGGCACTTTTAAAATTACCATTCAACACATTTTTTTAGATGTTGGCTCTTTGCTGTGACTCATCTCTCTTTAGCCATCCAGACATCCCACAGGACGTAAAAGATCGTGCACAACTTTGTTTGGACGGTTGCCAAGGAAAATCTGTTGGTTCTTATTCCGATTCAGCTGGTATTGAAGTCATTCGTCGTCAAGTTGCTGATTACATTACTGCTCGCGATGGTATTGAGTGCAGTTGGGAAAGCATTTACCTTTCTGCTGGTGCCAGTCCTGCAATCAAAAGTGTTCTGTCAATGTTGAAGTAAGTTTTAATAAAATTAAAACCACCAAGCTTAAGATATAAAAAAATTTACCTTAGCTGTCCAGTTGATGGAAAACCACCAGCAACTTTGATTCCAATTCCTCAGTATCCTTTGTATTCTGCTACTTTGGCTGAATACGGTATTGGACAGGTTGGTTACTATCTAGATGAAAGCACCAACTGGGGTTTGGACATCAAAGAATTGCAACGAGCTGTTGATGAAGGCCGAAAGACACATGCAATTCGTGGTATTGTGGTCATTAATCCTGGTAATCCAACGGGTCAAGTACTGACTCGTGAGAACATTGAGGCTATCATTAAGTTTGCCCACAAGGAGAAATTGGTTATTTTAGCCGATGAAGTCTACCAACACAACATTTACGACAAAAACTCAAAGTTCCATTC